>NW_026652279.1:40317499-40477384 GCF_009828535.3 Hylobates moloch
TGGGTGGCCAGGCAGAGGCGCTCCTCACTTCCCAGACGGGGCGGCCGGGCAGAGGCGCTTCTCACTTCCCAGATGGAGCGGCCGGGCAGAGGCGCTCCTCACTTCCCAGACGATGTGTGGTCCGGCAGAGGCGCTCCTCACTCCCAGAGGATGGGTGGCCGGGCAGAGACGCTCCCCCCCTCCCAGATGGGGCGGCGGCCCGGCAGGGGCTGCAATCCCAGCACCCTGGGAGGCCAAGGCAGGCAGCTGGGAGGCGGAGGCTGCAGCGAGCCAAGACCACACCACCGCACTCCAGCCTGGGCAACACCGAGCACCGAGTGAGCGAGACTCAGTCTGCAGTCCCAGCACCTCGGGAGGCCGAGGCGGGCAGAGCACTCGGGGTCAGGAGCTGCCAACCAGCCTGGCCAACAAGGCGAAACCGTGCCTCCAGCCAAAGGAGAAAAAGCAGGCAGCGGTGGTGGCGCGCGCCGGCAATCCCAGGCAGCCCGCAGGCCAGTGCCGGAGAATCACGAGAGCCGGAGGCCGGGGGTCTGCAGTGAGCCGACTAGATTCCAGCCTGGGCCACAGAGGGAAAAGAAAGAAAGAAAAGGAAGGAAGGAAGGAAGAAGGAAGGAAGGAAGGCAGGCAGGCAAGCGGTCTGTGTCTTTTAATTGGAGCATTTAGCCCATTTACATTTAAAGTTCATATTGTTATGTGTGAATTTGATCCTGTCATTATGATGTTAGCTGGTTATTTTGCTCGTTAGTTAATTCAGTTTCTTCCTAGCCTCGATGGTCTTTACAATTTGGCGTGTTTTTTCAGTGGCTGGTACCGGTTGTTCTTTCCATGTTTAGTGCTTCCTTCAGGAGCTCTTTTAGGGCAGGCCTGGTGGTGACAAAATGTCTCAGCATTTGCTTGTCTGTAAAGTGTTTTATTTCTCCTTCACTAATGAAGCTTAGTTTGGCTGGATATGAAATTCTGGGTGAAAATTCTTTTCTTTAAGAATGTCGAATATTGGCCCCCACTCTCTTCTGGCTTGTAGAGTTTCTGCCGAGAGATCAGCTGTTAGTCTGATGGGCTTCCCTTTGTGGTAACCTGACCTTTCTCTCTGGCCGCCCTTAACATTTTTTCCTTCATTTCAACTTTGGTGAATCTGACAATTATGTGTCTTGGGGTTGCTCTTCTCGAGGAGTATCTTTGTGGCATTCTCTGTATTTCCTGAATCTGAATGTTGGCCTGCCTTGCTAGATTGAGGAAGTTCTCCTGGATAATATCTTGTAGAGTGTTTTCCAACTTGGTTCCATTCTCCCCATCACTTTCAGGCACACCAATCAGACATAGGTTTGGTCTTTTCACATAGTCCCATATTTCTTGGAGGCTTTGTTCATTTCTTTTTATTCTTTTTTCTCTAAACTTCCCTTCTCACTTCATTTCATTCATTTCATCTTCCATCACTGATACACTTTCTTCCAGTTGATTGCATCAGCTACTGAGGCTTCTGCAGTCTTCATGTAGTTCTTGAAACTTGGCTTTCAGCTCCATCAGCTCCTTTAAGCACTTCTCTGCATTGGTTATTTTAGTTAAACGTTCGTCTAATTTTTTTTCAAAGTTTTTAACTTCTTTGCCATTGGTTTGAATTTCCTCCTGTAGCTTGGAGTGCTTTGATCGTCTGAAGACTTCTTCTCTCAACTCATCAAAGTCATTCTCCGTCCAGCTTTGATCCGTTGCTGGTGAGGAACTGTGTTCCTTTGGAGGAGGAGAGGCACTCTGCTTTTTAGAGTTTCCAGTTTTTCTGCTCTGTTTTCTCCCCATCTTTGTAGTTTTCTACTTTTGGTCTTTGATGATGGTGATGTACAGATGGGTTTTTGGTGTGGATGTCCTTTCTGTTTGTTAGTTTTCCTTCTACCAGACAGGACCCTCAGCTGCAGGTCTGTTGGAGTTTACTAGAGGTCCACTCCAGACCCTGTTTGCCTGGGTGTCAGCAGTGGTGGCTGCAGAACAGCGGATTTTCGTGAACCGCAAATTCAGCTGTCTGATCGTTCCTCTGGAAGTTTTGTCTCAGAGGAGTACCTGGCCGAGTGAGGTGTCAGTCTGTCCCTACTGGGGGGTGCCTCCCAGTTAGGCTGCTTGGGTGTCAAGGTCCCATTTTAGGAGGCAGTCTGCCCGTTCTCAGATCTCCAGCTGTGTGCTGGGAGAACCACTACTCTCTTCAAAGCTGTCAGTCAGACAGGGACATTTAATTTTGAGGAGGTTCCTGCTGACTTTTTGTTTGTCTGTGCCCTGCCCCCACAGGTGGAGCCTACAGAGGCAGGCAGGCCTCCTTGAGCTGTGGTGGGCTCCACCCAGTTCGAGCTTCCTGGCTGCTTTGTTTACCTAAGCAAGCCTGGGCAATGGTGGGCGCCCCTCCCCCAGCCTGGCTGCTGCCTTGCAGTTTGATCTCAGACTGCTGTGCTAGCAATCAGTGAGACTCCGTGGGTGTAGGACCCTCCAAGCCAGGTGCGGGACACAATCTCCTGTGTGCCATTTTCCAAGCCCATTGGAAAAGCGCAGTATTAGGGTGGGAGTGAGCCGATTTTCCAGGTGCCATCTGTCACCCTTTCTTTGACTAGGAAAGGGAACTCCCTGACCCCTTGCGCTTCCCAAGTGAGGCAATGCCTCGCCCTGCTTCGGCTAGCGCATGGTGTGCTGTACCGACTGTCCTGCACCCACTGTTTGGCACTCCCTAGTGAGATGAACCCGGTACCTCAGATGGAAATGCAGAAATCACCCGTCTTCTGCATCACTCACGCTGGGAGCTATAGACCGGAGCTGTTCCTATTCAGCTATCTTGGCTCCACCCTACTTTCAGTCTTTCTGAATTTCCCCATTCCAGACCTTTTATATAAATGGAATCATACAATATGTGGCCTTTTTTTGTCTGGCTTCTTTCATTTAGGAAGATGTTTTCAAGGTTTATCCATGTTGTACCATGTATCAGTACTCCATTCCTTTTCATGGCCAAATAATATTCTATTGTATGAAGGAACCTAGATGTTTTTGCATAAAACTTCCAGAGAAACAGAATTTTGATCTATAGGACCAAATGATGGTAGGATATTCTGGAAAATATATTCATACCTTCTCTCTGAAAATTTTCCCTAGTATCTTCCTATTATTTAAAAATCTACCAGTGAGGCTGGGTGCGGTGGCTCATGCCTGTAATTCCAGCACTTTGGAAGGGTGCGTTGGGCAGATCACCTGAGGTCAGGAGTTCAAGACCAACCTAGCAAAACCTCGTCTCTACTAAAAACGCAAAAATTAGCCAGGCATGGTGGGCGCCAATAATCCCAGCTACTTGGGAGGCTAAGGCAGGAGAATCACTTGAACCCGGGAGACAGAGGTTTCAGTGAGCCTAGATCAGGCCACTGCACTCCAGCCTGGGCAACAGAGCAAGACTCTGTCTCAAATAAATAATAAATAAATAAATAAATACATAATTACATAAAAATCTACCAGTGAGACTTTGATAAACAATAATACTGTTTGATTTTGTTTATCAAAATCTCACTGGTAGATTTTTAAAGTAATTTAATCTGTAGGATTGATAAATCTTACATTCTGAATAAGGAATCTGTTTTCCAGCAGTGATTAAAGTCAGGCAGATTCAAAAATCTTTTTTCCAGACTTTTTTGAATACCTTCACATTGCCATGCAGGTATGATCTACTTGCAAATGAAATATTTATTAGCTTGCTCATTATTTGTATGAATTATATGTATCGTTTTTGTTAAACAATTTCCTAAAATGAAGTGACCACTTTCCATGTTTGGTAAACGGAAATGATTTTTACGGTACAGAAGGAAACAAATATTCAAACTTTAAGATAGATGCAAAAAATACGTAGTCTAGAATTTGAGATCACATATTACATTAAGTTACACACACAAATACACATACACAGAAACATGTCTTCTATTTTGCAACACATTTCTATAATCAGGAATTTACTCACAGAGCTCTTCTCTGTCAAATGTTTGTCCGCTTCCACCAAACAGTCCCTTGAGAAAACCTCTGTTTTGAGCTTCTGGTGTCTCTATGGGAGTAAACAAATCTCCTAGCATGTCCTGTATCAAATTCAAAGAAAAAAGCATTAGAACAACTAAAAAATCAATTAATATACAAAAAGGTAACACTGTGGTATATTAGGACACATCATGAAAAAACAGTCTGCTTTTCATATATTTTCATGGTGATTTTTGCTGTGCTCACAGTTCTCCCTCTGGCATTTCTTTTATTCCTCCCCTTCTATAGTAACATTCTAAAATTTTCCTTTATCTGTCCTCTTCTCTTCTTCCTTCCACCAAAGCATGGGAAGCTAATATAGCTACCCTAGGATTAATTTCCATCTGTGCTCAATAATTACCACTAGACTTCTGATCCTATTTCAGTCACTATAGCTTTTTTATCCTGTTACCCTTCCCTGAACCAAGCATAGACTGCCCTATGAAATAGGACAGCTTTGGTGGTATATGGAAGGTTGGATCTATTTTTGTAGGAGTACAAAACTATAAAATGATTAAAGATAATTTAAATGAGTCAAAATAGGCAGCTCCTGTATAGGGTGAAGTACAATTGTTTTCAATATTTGGTGAGCTTTACAATGACTAGAGAAATGCTTGTTAGAAATGCAGATATCCAGGCTGCATTCCACATATATGAAATCAGACTCTACATAGATGTACTCTCGTAATCTACATTTTTACCAGACCTTGCTCCCCAGGTCTTTCTAAAGCAGACCAAAGTTGAAGAACCATCAGTGTGGAGAAAGGAACTTAGACTGAGTCAGGAGATCTGTGACCTAATATTGGTTTCCTATGAACTTCCAGTATGATTTTAACTGCATCATCTCCCCTTACCTCTACTGAGACCTGTGCTCTTCCTCCTGAAGCCCTTCTCTTTGGAAATGGCAACATCATCTACTTGGTTCCCCAAGCCAGAAACCGAGAAATGACTAATTCCTTCCTTTCCACTCCTATTATCTAATAACCCTAAATCCAGCTGATTACACTTTATAGCTATTGAATCCGCTAACTTTTCTCCATCCTCATGCTTCCTGAAAACCAACTGCCATACTATAACCAGAATATGTATTTTAATAAACAAATCTGCTAAAACTTTTTAATGACCACGGCCCTTGGGATAAATGCTATAATAGATTCCTCAGGGAGCTTACAAGGGGCTGCAAGATCTACTCGACTAATTCTCCAGCACAACAGCTCCACTCTTTTCACCTCCCAATTCTGCACTTTCTTGGCAGTTTCCTTAGCCCTGAGGCTTTTGCATGCCACTACTTCTGTCTAAAGTATCTTATCGTTTTCATCCCAAACCATTCAGTCACCTGGATAACTCCTATTTACCATTTGGAAGTCAGTTGTGCCCATAATCCTTCTCTAACTTCTTTTGATTAAGGGACACACAAAATAAATATATATCCAGTGGGTTAGAATTGGGCATTTGTTTCTGATTGTAGCAGTAGGCATAGACTAGAAACGGATAGCTGTAAAAGTTTATCTAACCTCAAGTGAGGATGGTCACAAAATTTTTAAAAAGCATGTTAGAGAGTCAACGGGTTAAACCACCTCCCTTCTGCTCCATCAACCCAGGTGTCCTTCTTATATGCCTCCCCAGTACTGGCACAGCCATATATAGCCGTTTCCACAGAGTAGTGTGATTGTCTGTTTACTTCTGTCGCTCTACACTAGCAGGCAGGGATTCGTATCTTATTTATTAGCATGTTCCTAGAGTCTAGCCAAGCATTAGGCATATAGAAAAAACTCAATAAATATCTGTAGAATGACAATGGTGATGATAGTAATATTTATTATTATTTATTTAAAAAAACATACTATATTCCAGGCACTGAGCTCAGTCTTTTATATGAATTCTTACTAAATTCTGACAACAATGCTCCAAAGTAGAGTGTACAGATAGGTTAAGTAAAATGCCCAAAGTCACACAAATGGAGGAGCCAAAATACAACTCGAATAGTTTAGAGCTTATGCTCTTAACCCCTATATTATAATAAATATGTTTTAGTTTTCTTATTTGTAAAATGAGGGGGTTTAACTAGTTAAATGTCCAAGATGCTTTTAGAAAATGTTGTGACCATTCTTACACAAGGTTAGACATTTATATCTATCCTGTTTCTAGGCTATGCTTACTGCTACAATAAAAGACAAATGCTCAATTCTAACCCACAGGATATATGTTTATTTTGTGTGTCCCTTAATCACAAGGTTTCTTCAAGCGTTCTTGAACTCCCTGAATTGTATGGAAATTTTTTATGTGTACATACATATTTTCCACCCTGAGGGGAGAGTTTATAATCTTTTATAAGATTCTCCATAGGCAAAAACAATAAAATAAATAAAAAGATCAGCTATTAATATGAATGATCTTTCCATTGTCTCCCTCTTTCTTATTTCTGTGCAATACCTAGAACCATACTAGTAAGTTGGTAGGCTCAAAATGAAGAATATATATTCAAAACATATTATTGGAAGGGCATATTTATTGTCTGACCTAATAATATTTTAGTTTTTAGACATCTTTCTCATTCTCTCAACCATGTCCAATGTCTTTTTCATAAATGTAACTCCTGACCTACCTGTAGATTATCACACATTTCTTGGCTGTATGTTAACCGCTGAATTTCAGTAGGAGAGACGAGGTATAATGCCTGTCCTTCATTGGTAAAACAAAATGTTCGGGCTATCCTCATGTCTGTCAGTGGCAAATAATTAACATCCAACAATGGGCGAAGACTAGGTAGGCTGAATGGAAAAAAGTAAATCCATATATCATATGCAGGTTGTTAGAAGCAGATATTTACATAAAACAGTAATTTTTATTATTTTATGGTTGTTTCTTTTTATTTTTTTCTTTTTCTTTTTTTTGAGACAGAGTCTTGCTCTATCACCCAAGCTGGAGTGCAGTGGAGTTAGCTCACTGCAATCTTGCCTTCCAGGTTCAAGTGATTCTCACGCCTCAGCCTCCTGAGTAGCTGGAACCACAGGCGAGTGCCACCATACCTGGCTAATTTTTGTATTTTTAGTAGAGACAGGGTTTTGCCATGTTGGCCAGGCTGGTCTCGAACTCCTGACTCCAAGTGATCCACCTGCCTTGGCCTCCTAAAGTGCTGGGATTATAGGCATGAGCCACCATACCTGGCCTGGTTGGTTCTTCTTATCTTCAAGGCTCAGTGGTAATAAACTAGACTTTCTTTTTTTTTTTTGGAGGGAGAAACAACTTTATTTTCATCAGAAATAGTAATGTTTATAAACTTGTTTATAGTAGTTTGTAAACTATTATCAGAAATACTAATGTCAATAAACCACTTAAACTTTAAGAGATAATTGGGAACTATGATGAGGGTGATAATAAAAGGAGAAATCTTACAAAAATTAACCAGGATGTTATGCTTGCTCTAAGATTAAGTCACTTAGGGAAACAGATTCAGTATTATCCAATGGCTTAACCTTCCTTCCTTCCTTTTGTTCCCTTTTTGGTGGTGGCTGGGTTACAAAGAGTAGTGTCTTCTGCCCTGAAGGTAGCAGTAGTATGGTGGGTGCCTAGCGGTCAATTATTGGTTTAGAAGAGATTCAGGATCTTAACTAACTTCTACATATGCTTCCCAAGAGGGAGAACACTTTCTTTCTCAGCCCTGTGTGAGGGCCATGTTAGCCCAGAAAGTGTTCTCAGACCACTAGGTGCCCATTCTCAGTGCTAGAAACAGGAAGACCCTGGTTTCCTGGCAGAAATTATGGATCCTACATTTTCTCTCCATCAAACTTTAAGTCACAGTAAGACAGGACTCTGGAGTCACAGGCACAGCCAGAAGGAGAGGTCAGCATCCTTATGCTGACTCCTGTTCCTGGACATGGGTCTTAAGAGCCAATAAACTAGACTTTCACATAAAATCATATAAATAAAAAAATCACAGGCACAGTTCTTTTAATTCACATAGATGCTTAGCAAATGTTCTTGATGGATTAAATGCAGTGGCCAGCAATTTCAGGGGCACTTTTTGTAGCACTTC
The DNA here is from genome assembly GCF_009828535.3 of Hylobates moloch. NCBI lineage: Eukaryota > Metazoa > Chordata > Mammalia > Primates > Hylobatidae > Hylobates > Hylobates moloch. The sequence continues at coordinate 40,325,556 of NW_026652279.1, forward strand.
ACATGTTCCTACAATGGCTTACAGCCTTTGGCTATGTCAGAAACACTACAGCTAGAAAGTGTCTGACTGCATACTTGGTCTATTGTCTTTCTTTAAGGCAAAACTGAAAGAGATGTGGTGTGGGTCCAGTTCACTGTGCCTGGAAATGAAGTGGCTTTGCTCCCCATTCCTTTACTCACTCTATACACAGGAAATGAAAATTACCCATAACTTAGGGCAACTGCACTGGAGGCATGACTAATAAGTAAATATGGTCAAGACTGTAAGGGAATGAGAATAAGTTATAAATAATAGATCAGAATTTGCACATCCAAATGAATACCATCTGAATTGTCTTACCCCATGGCTATATGCTTATCCTAATGTAGCAGATAATTTTGCTAAAATATTCATCAGAATGTCCTTTTGGATACTGTTTTTCGAGCCAGTTTTACAAACCACTGAAGAAAACCAGTCTCATTGCCTTTTAATCAGATCTTTAATGCCAAAAGGGAAAAGGTAAACTCGAAATTAAATAAATTTTGAAACCATTATACTGATTCTAAGTGTGCACAATGATTTTAAGTTGTCCCAGATCATAAAACCAGCACCTTGAAAAAAATATTTCCTTTATCAAAGTGGTTTATAACTATACTTTGAGACCTGGAAATTTACTATGTAAAATGGGACCTGAAATCTGTGCTATTGGAATAAGCACTGTGCTATCCAATATGGTAGCCAGTAACCACATGTAGCTATTGAGCAGTTGATACGTGGCTTGTCTGAATTGAGATGTGCTATAAATGTAAATTACACACTGGATTCAAAAGCTTCATTGATGAAAGAATTACCTAATATCTTAAAAAGATATTAAAAGATGATCTGTTATAGCACTATTGGTAACTAAGCTCCCTAAGATATGAGTCCAAACCAATCCCAGTTAAACAGATTTCCATGACAGATTCAGTCAAATTAAAGGGTGGAGTTGAGGAAGAGGTTCCAACTGACTTTTCTGATGTGCTACATTGTCTATATTGTATAATAACAAGTAAGCCAAGAAAAGAAAATTAAAGAGGTGTAGTCACTTCAGGTAGGAAAAGAGAAAGAGCAAGTCAGTTGTTAACTGCTAGGAAACAATTGCTCTTATAACAGAAGAAAAAAGACTTTCTTCTATGCAGCACACTTTAATAAAGAAATAGCGTCAGGTAACTAAAGGTGGATCTCACAAAAAGTGTCTCTTACAGCCAAGTTTGAGAATTCATGCAAAGAAAAGCCTCTTCTATTTCTCCTCTCTACTCTCAAACTTGCTTTTCTGGGTCCAGGTACTTAGGATCTAAGTAACCATTGGCTAGCTACCTGATATCTATCAGAAAACTAGGACTTGAGAAGACTGGGCTCAGGAGAGTTATCTTCTGGTAGGTTCTGGAAAGATCCTGGGAATATACTCAGTATGGGAAAATGAATGAGGCCAGGTGCATGCTAGTTTGTAGGATTCATTTCTTTAAACCATACAGCAGAGTACATACCACTGTTTCCTAGCTACAGTTTATATATATGTATTATTAAAATCATATCAAAATTATTTCCTTTTCAGATATTTTTGAGGATCCTCAGGAACACATGAACGATTTCTACTATGACACAATATCAAAGTAACCATTATCATGTCAAGCAGCTTTTATAAAGGACAGAGGAAGACATACCATTGATCAATGACTCTGTATGTGTGTGAGAGATACACACATTTACACACATACACAAATAGACCTTTTTTTCCCCCCAAATCTGAGGCATGTCTGGGAGTTAAATCATTTTCAAACAAGATTGAAATGACCTTATCAGAAATTTCTAAATACAGTTTGAGAAAGAGGGAACTAGATAGATAGAAAAGAATCAGAAATATATGAGAGAATGAACAGACCATAAAATGACTATTTTTATTCAAAATTTTCTCCTTTACTACTTTCCCTTGGCTTACAAATCTGCTCATATTTTCTGCTTAAAAAAAAAAACTCTCAAAACCTAGTTTCACCCTTAAATGACTTTCCTGTCTCATCTCTCTTTTAACCACAAAATTTCCTGAAATAACAATCAATACCAGGGGAAAAGGGCCCATAAATATTTATGATAGTAAATATTTTAGGCTCTGCAGGCCATATAGTCTCTGTTGCAACTACTCAATTCTGCCATGTAGTGCAAAAGCAGCCATAGTCAATATACAGAAACATGGGTGTGGCTGTGTTCCAAAACCTTTATTTATGGGCATTGACATTTAAAATTAGTATAATTTTCACATATCATGAAATATTCTTCTTCTCTTTGAGTTTTTTCAACCATTAAATATTTAAAAACCATTCTTAGTGCTTGCAGGCTGTACAAAATCAGATAGGGGAATGGAGGTAGATTTTGTTTTGGATATTAATTTGCCAAACCCTGATCTACACCACTGCCTCTATTCTTGTCTCCTTGAAAATTAGCTTTTGTTTCCACCATGCTGCTAAGATTTGCTTTCTCAAAGATCATTAATATCCCACCAGTTGTGAGATCTACTGTTTTTTTCTTGTACCCAAATTCTTTGACCACTCTGCTATATTTTCCTACCTCTTGACCACCTCTTTTGTTTTAATATTCTTCTCTTTTTATTTAATGAAGTTATACAATTCTGGTCCTTTCCTATCTTTCTAATAACTTCTTCTCAATCTCCTTTGCTGCATCTTCTTCTTTCTTTCACTACATAAACGTAGAATACCCCCAAGTTTCTATCCTCAGCTCAGTCAATTTCTTGTTTCTTTTTATGCTATCTTTTTTTATTATCTCATTTGCTGACATAACTTTTACTGATGCATTTACATAGATGACTTCCAAAGCTGCACCTTCCACATATATTTTTCTAAGAGTACGAATCTTAAATTTATTGCTAAACCTCTGCTGGATGGCTTATAACACCTCAAATTTCAAATATTTATTCTCAATTTATTATTAAATTTCTCTTTATAACCGTTATCTAAGTTCAAAAAAATTTTTAACCTTTAAACTCTCTTCTCGAGATTTAACAACCTCCGTTACTGTTCACAACCAATTAGCTTTGCATTCAATAAGTTTCCCTTACACCTGTTTCCTCGTTGCCTTCAATACAGACACCACCTCAGTTCAAAAGCCTATCTCGACTTCTCCCTCCCTGTGTATGTCCTAACACATGGCTAGAGAAGGTTAATTACCTGCTTAAAACCCCATTTCCTATTAATTGATAAATGTCAAACTCAGCCTGACATTCAAGGTCCTCAACAATTTGCTTCAAACTACCTCTCCATGTTACTGTCCTCCCAACAACTCTTCTTTTATAATACATGTTCAACTATGCTATGACTTTGGGAACTTAGTTTGTAGCTAGAAAATTCAATCCCATATTTCCTCTGTTGGAATTTATATTTTCTTTTTGTTATAATGTCTGTGTATCTATCTTATCTTCCCAAGTTAGACAGTGAGTTTCTTAAGGGTTAGGACCATGTTTTACTAATTTTTATATCCTTCACAGGCCTAGCACAATGCTCGTCTCAATGATTTTTGGAAATACGTGAGATATTAAAAAAAGACAGTGACTTCTATATAGTATATGTTTATGAGCTATTTGCTGAATTCATAAAATCATTAGGTAATTATTTTTGTGTCTCGTAAATTTTATTTCATTTCACTAACAGTAGAATGAAATCTCTTGACCAATATTTTATTTTAAAAGTATCTGATAACTTTTAGTTATCAGACTGGCCTCACTTTTCCTAGACTTGCAACCTCAGGCAAACTGTAACTTTAAGTTATTAACACATGTAAAATGGAGGATGCAAATAATAGTTTATTTTCCTATGTCCTAGAGAAGTTCTAGGGATCAAATGAAATTCTGTATGTAAATTTCTTGGGTGAAGTATGAAACACAGGAAAAGTAAAAGTTAACTTCTTTTCCATTTAGCTTATTAATTTTTCATTTCCAGTGCTTAGTGTAGCATCTGGGAGACATGCTCAATAAATATTTTCTGAATGACTGAAAAATCATTCTTTTCTTAGATTCCTTCATAGCAATTAAAAATATATTTACTCACAATGCCAAGCATTTTTAGCAAAAAAGAAAAACCAAAACAAAACACAAAAACCCCAAACTCTCATCAGACTGTTGAACAATAAAACATCCAGAAACATAATGAAACAACGATCTCAGGTTGCTTCTTGATAACATCTGCACATAACACATATATTTTTTAGAATTGTACCTTGCTGGTATTGTTGTGATTACCAGATAATTTATAAGAAGGCAAGTACCTCATTATCATGATATGTCCATTAGCACAAAAGCATGCCAAGCAGGCACTGTTACACATGACCACCACATTTGCTTGCAGTATAAAAGATGTCTCCGTGATGTTATGAACATAAAGGCAAGTCTGAGAAGGCAGTGAGAAGACTTTGGCTTGTTTTTCTGAGCAGATTATTGTATACTGATGATCTCCTATTTCTTGGGATGCAGAAGATGAATTCATTACCACTTTCCTTCTCCAAGATTTTTCATGTTCATCTATGTTGTTTGGATCCCTCCAAACTTCATATGGTGGTTGCATTAATCCACCCATTCGGTCCATACAGGAGAATGTTAGCACAGCTCCCTTCAATGAGAGGAAAGTACCTGTAAAAACAATTGGACATCACTGACATGTCAAATTCATTCTAAAGCATCTATGGGGAATTAAAGTTTTACATGGTGATAATTTATACCTATAGAGTCATAATATTGCCCTAATGTATATGAATTTGTAGATTTGTGAGTTCATCTGTTATAATAAGTTGGAATCATAGAACGTTAGGTCTAAAAGGAACTTAAGACGCCAACTGGTCAAACCCTCTCATATTAAAAAAAGAAGAAAAAACAGACCCAGAAAGATTATGAAAGTTGGGCCAGATCACACAGCAAGTTAGGTCACAGCCTAGATTAGAACTCAGATTTTTCTGATTTCTACCCCAGGATTCTTTCATTATACTATATAGTCCCCCTTAAAGTCCTTTTATAAAAAAGAAAATTTTAAAAATGTGCATATTTTATTTATTGAAATAACTTCAACTGAAAAAATAATCACACAATCTTATTTGATTTTCTTATTTCATGACTAATTTGCTAGAAAATGCTTGATTTTTCTTCAAAATCAAACAAGAAGAAATTTCAATATCTAGAACTCATGGTGGCAATTTTAATTGTATGAAAAAGACAAAACAATTACCTTCAGCTCTTAGGTAGGCTTTTGCATCTTTACACAGAAAGGGGTTTTACTCACCTGGATTCTCCAAGGTTGACAATGTATACCAGATTATTGCCTATAGGTGATTTTCACCAGTCTTGGAGGACAATATACTATAAAGCTTAGGAGGTAGTTTGGGCTCTATTGATCTTCGGATATTTCCAGAGTCTTCCCTAAGCAGTACCCTATTAGCCTTTTCTTTCCTTTGTCCTTTTACATCATGCAGAGCGAGTAAGTATGTTAGCTTAGACTGATATGCCTCAAGGGTGTACATGTGACAGAGACTTGAAAAGGGAAGGGTGACATAAAAATATACTCATTTAGAAAGTACTTATAAAGTCCTTAAAATTTATCAAATTGAAAAGAGTATATTGGGATGATCTAATATCTTAGTTGTGTTTTTAAATCCACTGTGAAACTAAGAAATCTATAAATGTATATAAGGGTAACAGCAGAGGCTAGGGGAGTAGAGGTTTAGGTGCTGCAGTTTAAGGGTTAAGGGAGAACATCTCTCCCAATCTCCCATGAAGGAAAAATGCCAAAAGCTATGAAGAATGATTTAATTAAAATTAACCTAGGATTGATCCTGCTATTCAGTAAAACCACATTTTCATAACTACCTGCCATAGAAAGACTTTTCTAAGTATATCTTTGCATTCTTGATTTAAAGACGGCTGACAGTAGGTTAAAAAGACAAGAAATCCACATTTTGAAAGCCATTTTACTTATACTAATGCATACAATCTGTCAGCATCAAAATGAAGTTCTCAATAAGCTGCCCTTGCCAAAACAGCTGCTTTGTTTCTTAATTTTTAGTCATAAATTCTTTGATTATATTCTGTTCATTAGGTTCATACAGGGTTTAAGTTTTCCAAACAATGTATTATTAATCGTTTAGAATTAATCTTTTCTAACTGGAAAAAACTCAAGTAAATCTACATTATAAGCAGCTACTACTTCAGAAATACACTTACGAAGTATGCTTAAACTTAAGGGCTTCAATAATAAGATCTGAATTAATTAGGACTTTCCTCTTAAAGAAGAACTCACTGGCTAGGAGTGTACTTTACTCCAGCTTTCCCAAATAACCAGCATTGCCCACTACAACCTTCATTCAATCAATACATACAGTATCAAGGACAATCTATGTGCTCTAGGCTCTATTTTAGTCATAGGCAATATAGTAGTGAATAAAACAGACAAAAGTCCCTGCCTTCATAAAACTTACTTTCTATGGTAGAGATAGATAATATGTCTGATAAATAAGTAATCATATGGGATATTAGATAGTAATGAGTACTAAGGAAAAAATTAAAGCAGAAAAGAAGACAAAAAGTGTTGAAAAAAGGTGGATAAATTTTAAATAGTGTTATAGACTGAATGTTTGCATCCCCTGCCAACCTCTTGTAAAAAAAATCGTATGTTAAAGCCCCAACCCCCACTATGGATCTATTTGAAGATGGAGCCTTTAAGGAAATAATTAAGATTAAATAAGATCATAAGGGTATGGCTCTAATCTGATAGAATTAGTGTCCTTTTAAAAAGAGATACCAGAGTACATGCTCTCCCTCTCTCTCCCCCTCCCTATGTGTACACAAAGGAAAGGCCATGTGAGCACACAGCAAGAAGGCAGCCATCTGCAACCCAAAGGAAGAGACCTCACTAAACATCTGCCCTGCTGGCACCTTGAACTTAGAGTTTCAGTCTCCAGAACTGTCAGAAAATAAATTTCTGCTGTTTAAGCCACTGAGTCTGTGGTATTTCATTATGGCAACCTGAGCAAACTAATAAAGAAGGGAAGCCTTCTTTTCATCATCCTGTGGGAATTAGGGTTCAGGAAACCAGCAGAAAATACTGACTTTCTATGACTGTTGTGAATAATAAATTATCCTTTGTCTCTGAGCCAGGAGTTTCATGTCTTCTATCAGCATCGAAACTGGCAACCTAACTTTATTAGCTTACAAGTAGAATAAAATCTCAGATTCTTTATAGATCTTGACTTTCTAGAATGCCAAGAAGATTCATAAGAGGTAAGATCAGAGAGACAAAGTAGAGCCAGATCATGTTGGTTCTTTCAGGACATGGTAAAGACCTAGACTTTTACTTATCGTGAGATGGAAGGATTTTGAGAATGGAAGTGATGTAATCTAACTTTCATGTAACAGAATCACCCTACCTTCTGGGCGTATCCTAAAGGGAACCAAGGCTGGAAGCAGGGAGAGCAGTGAAGAGGTTAGTGTATTAGTCTGCGTGAAAAATGGATAGAGGCTTGGTTGAACTGTGTGGTAATAGTAGAGATGGTGAGCAATGTCAGAATCTGAGTATATTGTAAAGGTTGTGCCAGCAGGATTTGTTAACAAATTGGATTTAGGGTATGAAAGAAATATGGGGGTCAAGGGTGATTCCAATGTTTTTGACCTGAGAAACTGGAAGCATGGAATTGTGATTAATAGATGTAGAAAAGTGTGACAGGAATGAGAGGAATACCAGGAGCTCAGGTTTGAACATGTTAAGTTTGAGATACTTACTAAGCATCCAAATGGATATCAAATAGCTGCATATATGTTAGGAATTTGGGGAGAGATCCAGATTATAAATATAAATGTATGATCCATCAGACATTTAAAGGCATGAAGCTGGCTGAATTCATTTAGTGCTTCAATATAAAGAGAAAAGTTTCAAAGAATCAATCTTGGGGCATTCTGATTTAAGTCCACTGAAATGGAGGAGGAACAAGCAAAGGAGATTGAGAAGGAATAGCTAGAAGGTAGGAAGAAAATCAGGTGAAAATAGCACTCTAGAATTTGAAGTGTTTTAAGGTAGGAATGGTAGCCTGTGTAATACGTTGCTGAAATGTCAAATAAGATGTTGCCTGAGAAATGACCAAGAATTCCTATCTCCTTTTCTGCTCTAATTTTTTCCTTAGTAGTTATTAGTATCTAATATCCCATAAAATTACTTATTTATCACACACATTATCTATCTCTACCATAGAAAGTAAGTTTTATGAAGGCAAGGACTTTTTTCTGTTTTATTCACTACTATATTGCCCATTACTAAAACATCCTAGAATCCATTGTTTCTCCTTTTTAATGGAAAATATAACAATATATTTATATAATGATTCGGTAGAAAGAAAAACATTTATTATAAAGGAAACAAAGGAAAAATTGCTGGATTGACTTTCTTAAGTAGGTGAAAGCAGGTAAAGTCTAGTATATAAGTGGAGTCTAGTGTATAAACAGAGTCTAGAGTATAAGTGGAATACAGTGAATAACTACCACCCAGTTCACACAAGCCTCTATCCATTTTTCATCCAGACTATTATATTAACTTCTTCACTGCTCTGCCTGCTTCCAACCTTGATTCCCTTTAGGATAGGCCAGGAGATAGAATGATTCTGTTAAATGAGTCACCTAGTTAGAAGCTTAGTTTAGTAACTGTTAACAGGAGAGAATATGCAGGCCATGAAGATACAAGCAGATAGGTTGGTAGATGTGATGATAGCTGCTGAAGTTTTTATCTGATTATTTCAATTTTCTCAATAAAAGAGGACACATGGTGATTGCTGAGATTGAATATAGAAAAGTAAGTTTTGGAGATTTAAAGAGACTAGAGAAAATACGTAATTGTTAGCCAGGCATGATGGCATGCCTGTAGTCCCAGCTACTCAGGTGGCTGAGACGGGAGGATCGCTTGAGTCTAGTAGTTCAGGGTGACAGTGAGCTATGATTGCACCATTGCTCTCCAGCCTGGGTGACAGAGTGAGACCTCATCTATACCAAAACAAAACAAAACACACACACACACACACACAACCAACCAAAAGGATAAACAAGAAAATATGCAATTGTTGTCCAGGAGTGCAGGGGCAAGGACTAGGAAAATATAGTATGATTACCTAGCAGCATAAGAGCCCACTTGAAGTTACTGATGATTTATGGTAAAATGAGACACTTTAGTGTGGTTATGTATTTTTCTCTAGCCATATTCAGCTACATGGGTCTAGAAATAGGATAGGTAGAGTTGAATTTAACCAGGTTTGAGATTAAGCTGAATAAGCATGACAAAGCAAACAAAGCAAAAAGGAAGCAAGAGAGTAAAAAATGCATGAAAGAAAAGCATTATAGAGCTTGACTGTGAAATTTAAGTTAGAAAGTGGGAACGTGAAGGGGGTGAATGACAATGAAAATGGTAGGATCAACAGATTAAGGTTCCAGTGAGGCTGAAGAATTATATTAAAGTTGGAGTCATAAGGAGCCTGAGATACTTACTTTCCTTTTCCCTTATATACATTGTTTAAACTTAAATTGTCTCTCAACTTCCACAGAACTTCTCAATTCCTATCTAGAATGTAAGCTATTTGAGGACAGAAACTTCATATGACTTTGTCATTACTTTATCTTCAGTGCTTATTATAATATCTGGACATGTCATGTGCTCAATAAACGTTTATTAACTTCCTGACTACTCCAGTTCAGTCTTAATTATGGATTTTTAAACTCCTATTTTATATTATATACTCAGGATCAGCTACAAAATTTGTGGGCCTAGCACAAAATCAAAATGCACTAGGCCTACAAATTATAGGGGACTTTTTGTTCAAAAATTGGGAGAAGAGGTACCATTGAACATTGCAAATTATAAAGCTTTTTTCTTTCTTCTGTGGTCTATCTCTTCAGTGTTTTTATATTTGCTATTTATGTTCTATGTAAAGTTAAAATTTTTTATTATTCATTTTTATAATATTCTATATAAGAACATTTAACCTCTATTTTGAACTGTAGCAAAAACACAATAGCTAGTCTCCAGAGCTATGAAATGATTATCCACATGGAGTTGGCCAGAAGAGACAAACCAGTCAGTCTCAGGAAGGTTGGAAGGTGGAAGACAGGGTCCTTCAAGCCCAGACCAGACCTGAGGAAGCACATTCTTAGGTATGGGGATATCTCTTTCAGCTTGAGAATACTTGCAAGATGACTGCAGACTTTCACAGGCAACTGAGGGTCTCACCACATGACTTCAGTTACTTAAGTACGCGTGAGTCTGATGGCTGCCAAGTTTCTCCTCTTGAGAGCAATAAGACCCCATCCTGCCACCTCAAACTATAGAAGATGGGTGACTCCCAGAAAGTCTTTAAAATTGTTTGCTAGGAAGTGCTAGCTACCTGGAACAGGACTGGTTAAGAGCCTCAATCTAAGACATGGCCTCTGGTTGGCTGACCAGATGCTACAGTCACCAAGTGCTACCAACTCAGGATAAGGATGGCTGCCTCCATGCCCCAAAATGTCACCAGTCATGTGCCTGACCCTGACCACCTCTATGTATACTCCAGGCCCCAAAAGCAGTGGAAAGTGAAAGTAGAATGCCTCTCTCCCCACAAACTAAGTCATCGCCTGGGTGAGAGGTAGGTGGGAGGTAGACTGCTCATGAGCAGAGGCTTCAAGCCCCTGGTGCATGCTCCATTGTCTCATTGGTCTTTACTTACAAGCATACATCAAAAGATAAAATTATTAATAATTTTAAGACTTTAAGAGCAGAGAGCCTTCTGGGGAGCAGAACCCTGTGCATCAGTAGACAAAAGGAGGAAGTAAGGTTTCATTTTTGTAGACTCAGCACATCTGGGAACTTGGTAAAAATGCAAATTCTCAGACCCTACCTCAGACCTACTGAATCAGAAACTTTGGGGGTGGGGCCCAGTAATCTGTGTTGTAATGAATCCTTCAAGTGATTTTGATGCAGACAAAAGTGATAGGTGTTGGGAACAAGACCCCCAAAATCTGGCCATAAACTGGCCCCAAAACTAGCCATAAACAAAATCTCTGTAGCACTGTGACATGTTCATGATGGCCATAACGCCCACGCTGGAAGGTTCTGGTTTTACCAGAATGAGGGCAAAGAACACCTGGCCCTCCCAAGGCCGAAAAATGCTTAAAGGTATTCTTAAGCCACAAACAATAGCATGAGAGATCTGTGCCTTAAGGACATGCTCCTGCTGCAGTTAACTAGCCCAACCTATTCCTTTAATTCAGCCCATCCTTTCATCTCCCATAAGGGATACTTTTAGTTAATTTAATATCTATAGAAACAATGCTAATGACTGGCTTGCTGTTAATAAATATGTGGGTAAATCTCTGTTCAGGGCTCTCAGCTCCAAAGGCTATGAGATCCCTGATTTCCCACTTCACACCTCTATATTTCTCTGTGTGTGTCTTTAATTCCTCTAGCGCCGCTGGGTTAGGGTCTCCCCGACTGAGCTGGTCTCAGCAAGTGGCATCCATTGTGGGGGCTTGAATCCAGGTTGAAGGGTCACCGGAGCAATGGTTGGAGAACGTGGAACTAGCTGGAGGACACTCAAGTACTCTTAAAGCAATCCCCATGATGAGTAAGAAGGGGAGCTCAGAAGCATCAGGGTAACAATGGGACAAGTGTGGGGTCTGGTTCATTCCACTTTGGAAATTTTTCACACTGATGAGGAGGAAGGAGAGTATAATGAAGTAACAGAAGAGGTTACAGACCAGGTTTATTTGCCAGCTAAAGCTAAAACGGCAAAGGAGGGAGAGGTTCATCCCTACCCTTCTGCACCACCTCATTATTATTTTGAAGAAAAAGAGTGGCCTAACCCTCCAGATCTTTCTTTTCCAGAGGACACTGGGTAAAAAGTAGTTGCCCCAGTGACTGTTCAAGCAGTGCCTCGAGCGACCGCTCTTAGTTCTGTTCAGGCAGGAATTCAGCAAGAAGAGAGGGTGATTTTGAGGCTTGGCAGTTCCCTGTTAGAATACACCCCCCAGATCAACAGGGAAATATTATAGCTACATTTGAGCCTTTTCCTTTTAAATTTGGGAAAGCACATTTAGTTGATTATATCAAGGCCTGTGATGGTATTGGAGGTAATCTGCATAAAGCTACTTTGTTGGCACAGGCAATGGCAGAACTGAGAGTGGATAAAGGAAATACTCATTTCCTGGAGCTTGTTTTAACTGTGGGAAGCGTGGTTATACTAAAAAAGAATGTAGAAAACATCAGCAAGTCAGGCCACCAGATAAGGGAAAAAAGAAAACTGCTGAGCCTGAAATATGTCTAAAATGTAAAAAAGGAAAACATTGGGCTAAGCAGTGTCACTCTAGGTTTGATAAAGATGGGAATCCGATTTCGGGAAACACCATTAGGGGCCTGTCCTGGGCGCTGTTCTAAACTGGGGCATTTCCAGCTCAGGCCATTCCCTCACCCCTGTACAACGTCTGTCCCCCACCACAGCCGGTAGTGCTGCAGTAGATTTATGCTGCACAAAAGCTGTGAGACTTCTGCCTGGGGAACCCCCACAAAAGGTCCCAACAGAGTCTGTGGATCCTTGCCAGCGGGGACAATAGGATTACTTTTAGAAAGGTCTAGTTTAAGTTTAAAAGGGGTACAAATACATACAGGAGTCATTGATTCAGATTACAATGGGGAAATTCAAATTGTTATATCTACTTCTGTTCCCTGGAAAGCAGAGCCAGGAGAGCACATAGCACAGCTCCTGATTGTGCCGTATGTGGGAATGGGAAAAAGTAAAATTAAACAAACAGGAGGATTTGGAAGCACAAATAAACAAGGCAAAGCAGCTTATTGGTTAAATCAAATTACTGATAAATGTCCTACCTGTGAAATAACTATTCAGGGAAAGAAATTTAAAGGTTTGGTAGATACAGGAGTGGACATTTCAATCATTTCTCTACAGCACTGGCCGTCTGCGTGGCCAATTCAATCTGCTCAATTTAACATAGTTGGAGTTGGTAAAGCCCCTGATGTATATCAAAGTAGTTATATTTTGCATTGTGAAGGGCCCAATGGACAACCTGGGACTATTCAACCAATCATAACTTCTGTACCTATAAATTTATGGGGAAGAGATTTATTACAGCAATGGGGAGCACAAGTTCTAATTCCAGAACAATTATATAGCCCTTAAAGTCAACATATAATGCATGAAATGGGGTATGTCCCTGGTATGGGACTAGAAAAAAATCTGCAAGGTTTGAAAGAACCACTTCAAGTGGAAAGACAATGTTCCCACCAAAGATTAGGATATCATTCTTGATAGTGGCCATTGTTAAGCCTCCAGAACCTATACCTTTAAAATGGTTAACAGATAAGCCAATTTGGATAGAACAATGGCCGCTAAGTAAAGAGAAACTGGAGGCTTTAGAGAAATTAGTTACTGAACAATTAGAAAATGGGCACATAGCTCCAACATTTTTGCCTTGGAATTCTCCAGTTTTCTTAATTAAGAAAAAATCAGGTAAATGGAGAATGTTAACCGACTTAAGAGCCATCTATTCAGTTATACAACCTATGGGAGCATTACAGCCAGGATTGCCTTCTCCTGCTATAATTCCTAAAAATTGGCCTTTAATAGTCATAGATTTAAAAGACTGTTTCTTGACTATCCCCTTAGCTGAGCAATACTGTGAATGGTTTGCATTTACAATTCCTGCAGTAAACAACCTGCAGCCTGCTAAGCATTTTCATTGTTTCACAGATGGGTCTAGTAATGGTAAAGCTTCTTATTCTGGATCGAAAAGTAAAGTTTTCCAGACACCCTATACTTCAGCTCAAAAAGCGGAGCTTGTAGCTGTAATTGAGGTATTGATTGCTTTTGATATGCCTATTAATGTGATTTCTGATTCTTCATAAGTGGTTCATTCCACACAGTTAATTGAAAATGCTCAGTTACAATTTCATACAGATGAACAACCGATGACTTTATTTACCCAATTGCAAACAGCAGTTAGAAGTAGAATGCACCCTTTTTACATCACTCACATTAGGGCTCATATACCTCTTCCAGGACCTTTGACTGAAGGGAATCAAATGGCTGATCGCCTAGTTGCTAATGCAATATCTAATGCTAGAAACTTTTTCACAATTTAACCCATGCTAATGCCTCTGGTCTCAAATGCAGATACAGCATTACCTGGAAAGAAGCTAAAAATATTATCCGGCGATGCCCAACTTACCAAATGGTACATTCTTCATCTTTTACAAGGGAGTTAATCCTCGAGGATTGGAACCTAACTCTCTTTGGCAAATGGATGTCACACATATTCCCTCGTTTAGGAGACTAGCTTATGTACATGTATGTGTGGACACCTTTTTTCACTTTGTCTGGGCTACATGCCAGTCAGGAGAGTCTTCTGCCTGTGTTAAATGTCACCTTTTGCAGTGTTTTGCGGTGATGGGCATTCCAGCCTCTACTAAAACAGATAATGCCCCAGGCTATACTAGCCAAGCTCTAGCTACATTTTTCTCTAGGTGGAATATTAAACACATTACTGGTATTTCATACAATTCTCAAGGACAAGCCATAATGGAAAGAATGAATCTTTCCCTAAAACAGCAGTTGCAAAAGCAGAAAGGGGAAAATAGAGAATATGGAATGCTGCAGATACAACTGAATCTAGCATTATTAACTTTAAATTTTTTGAGCCTGCCCAAAGGCCAGATGTTATCAGCAGCTGAACAGCATCTACAGAAACCAGCTGCAAAGACAGAAGCAGAACAACTGATTTGGTGGGGAAATCTGATAACAAAAATTTGGGAAATAGGTAAAATAATAACTTGGGGTGGAGGTTATGCTTGTGTTTCTCCAGGCCAAAATCAACAGCCGATTTGGATACCATCAAGAAACCTGAAACCTTTTCATGAGCCAGATGCCGAGGAAGAGATTCTGGGAGGATCCCGAGGATCCCCCGGTTGCAGCCATGTCTTGACTGATGCTAAGGAGGACACCAACTGTCACGAGCAACACCCACTGAACACAGCCACCCACCTGGGGACAGATCAAGAAGCTGTCACAGATGGCAGAAGAAAACCTGAGGAAAGTGGGACAACCACTCACGATGAGTAATTTAATGGTAGCTATGATAGCGGTACACCACTGCCGTGAGTATTCCTTCAACAAGGGCTGACACAGAGAACAATTATACTTATTGGGCATATTTATCAACCTTGGCTGGCAATAATGCCTAGATGTAATCACTCTATGATGCAGTTACATATGCTTTCTGATCTCAGTATTTACCATAATAAATCTGGTCCTATAATTGAGGCATACCGCCCTCAAAACCTATTTGTAAACAAAATTGAACCTGACCAGAAAAAATGCAAGAATATTTTATTAATGGCTAAAGCTTTAGCAGAAACAATTTAACATATGTATCATACTCATCTGCAAGACTATGCTTTTGGAAAACTCAGCCTTAATTAAAAGTCATAATTTTTAATTTCCTATTTGTTTGAAAAAATTTTCATTATTTTGAATTTATATTTCCACAGTCCAAGATTATTTCTTCTGTTTCAGACTTTTCTTATGTGAAATAGAAGAGTTTTGTTTTGTTTTCGGTTTGGTTTAGCCTGAAAAAAAGATGTAAAATTGTAAATACCTCAAAACTACATGCCCAAGTAAGGATGTGTATAATTGACAGTCTTTCAATGTTTGCCAGTCACACATCCTAAAGGGTTACTTACTATTTCTGCTCTATTAAGAAAATAACTATGTATCTAGTTCATTGAATTTTCACAAAGAATGATAATAGATTTTTTTTCATCTGTCTGTATAAGAAGGGGCCCTATTCTGGCAAAAGTCTGAATTCATGCCACTAACAAATGACAGAAGGGTAAGTGAAATTTTGTTTTTGATAGTACCTGAAGGGAATTTCATTCTTCTTCAGCGAATTTAAAAAATCTAAAAATCCTTTAAAACCCTCAACAGCCTGTAATCCCAGCACTTTGGGAGGCCGAGGCGGGTGGATCACGAGGTCAGGAGATCAAGACCATCCTGGCTCACATGGTGAAACCCTGTCTCTCCTGAAAAATACAAAAAATTAGCCAGGCGTGGTGGCGGGTGCCTGTAGTCCCAGCTACTCGGGAGGCTGAGGCAGGAGAATGGCCTGAACCCAGGAGGTGGAGCTTGCAGTGAGCTGAGCTCGTGCCACTGCACTCTAGCCTGGGCAACAGAACAAGACTCTGTCTCAAAAAAAAAAAAAACCCTCAACAAACTAGACATAGAAAGAATATGCTTCAAAATAATAAAAGTCATATATGACAAACCCATAGCCAACATCATACTGAACAGGGAAATGTTGAAAGCATTCCCCCTAAAAACTGGAACAAGATAAGGATGTATACTTTCACCACTCCTATGCAACATGGTACTGGAAGTCCTAACCAGAGCAATCAGGCAAGAGAAAAAAAAAAGGCATTCAAATTGGATAAAAGGAAGTCAAATTATTGCTGTTCACTGATTATATGATCTTATAACTAGAAAACCCTAAAGACTCCTTCAAAAGAATCCTAGATTTGATAAATGACTTCAGCAAAGTTTCAGTATATAAAAATCAATGTATAAAAATCAGTACCACTTTTATACACTAATAATGATCAAGCTGAGAACAAAAAGAAGAACTCAATCCCATTTATAATAGCTATTAAAAATACCTAGGAATACATTAATCAAGGAGGTGAAAGATCGCTACATGCAAAATTTAAAAAAACACTAGTGAAAGAAATTGAGATGACACAAACAAATGAAAAAACATCCCATAGTCATAGATTGGAAGAATCAATATCATTAAAATGACCATACTGCCCAAAACAATCTACAGATTCAACAAAATTCCTATCAATTTGCCAACAGCATTCTTCACAGTATTAGAAAAAAAATACTAAAATTCATATGGAACCGAAACAGTCTGAATAGCCAAAGAAATCCTAAGCAAAAAGAATGAAGCTGCACGTATCACATTGCCTGACTTCAAATTATACTACAAGCCTATAATAACCAAAACAGCAGAGTACTGGTATAAAGATAGATAGATTAAATGGAAGAGAATAGAAGACCCAGAAATAAAACTATATACCTACAACTAACTGATCTTTGAGAAAGTCAACAAAAGCATCCACTGAGAAAAGAACATCTTATTTAATAAATGGTTCTGTAAAAATTGTGTAACCGTATGCAGAAGAATAAAACTGGACACACATCTCTCAACATACACAAAAAGTAACTCAAGGTGAATTACAGATTCAAATGTAAGACCTGAAACTATAAAAATGCTAGAAGGAAACCTAGCAAAAACTCTTGTGTGGACATTGGCTTAGGTGAAGAATTCATGACTAAGACCTCAAAAGCAAATGTGGCAAAACTAAAAATAGACAAATAGGACTTAATTAAACTGAAAAGCTTATGCACAGAAAAAGAAATAAACAACAGAGTGAATAAACAACTTGAGGAATGGGAAAAATATTTGCCAACAATGCATCTGACAATGGGCTAATACCCAGAATCTGCAAGGAACTCAAGCAATTCAAAAAGGAAAACACAAATAATGCCATTAAAAAGTGTGCAAAATACATGAACAGGCACTTTTCAAAACAACATATACAAATGGCCAAGAAACAAAAAAAAATGCTCAACATCATTAATCATGAGAGAAATGAAAATTAAAACCATAATAAGATACCATCTTACACCAGTCAGAATGGCTATTAATAAAAAAAAATAGACTTTGGCAAAGATGCAGAGAAAAGGGAACGCTTATACAGTATTGGTGGGAATTAATTTAGTACAACTTCTATGGAAAGCAATATGGAGATGTCTCAAATAACTAAAAATAGAACTACCTTTTGATCAAGTGATCCCACCCCCTGCTATTTACACAAAAGAAAAGAAATAATCGTATCAAAAAGACACAAGCACGTGTATGTTTATTGCAGCACTATTTACAATAGCAAAGTCATGGGATCAACCTAAGTGTCAATCAATGGGCAATTGGATTAAAAATGTGATACATACATATATATATATATATGCCATGAAATACTACTCAGTCATAATAAAATGAAATCGTTGCTTTATACTTGACTACACACTGGGCTTATTAAGTGAATGACAAGGAGTTTGGTTTATCTAGGGCCCAGGATATGTAGTGAAAGGTCAAAGACTATAAGGCTGGAAAAGAATGGTGGAGGTGGGGAATGGAAGATCTAAATGCCAAGGATTCCTTTCAATTGCTATATAAAAACATGTAAAGACTGGGGGGGGGGGGGTGTTCCAAGATGGCTGAATAGGAATAGCTCTGGTCTGCAGCTCCCAGCTTGATCAACTCAGAAGATGGGTGATTTCTGCATTCTAACTGAGGTAATTGGTTCATCTCATTGGGACTGGTTGGACAGTGGGTGCAGCCCATGGAGGGTGAGCTGAAGCAGGGCAGGGCATTGTCACCTTACCTGGGAAGCACAAGGGGTTGGGGGATTTCCCTTTCCTAGCCAAGGGAAGATATGACTGACTACCTGGAAAAACAGGGCACTCCTGCTCAAATACTGCACTTTTCCCAAGGTCATAGCAACTGGCAAACAATGTGATTCTCTCCCATGCCTGGCTTGGTGGGTCCTACGCCCATGGAGCCTTGCTCACTGCTAGCACAGCAGTCTGAGATTGATCTGCAAGTCGGCAGCCTGGCTGGGGAGGGGTGTCTGCCATTGCTGAGGCTTGAGTAGGTAAACAAAGTGGCCGGGAAACTCAGACTGGGTGGAGCCAACCGCAGCTCAACAAGGCCTACTGTCTCTAGACTCCACCTCTGTGGGCAGGGAGTAGCTGAACGAAAGACAGCAGACAACTTCTGCAGACTTAAACATCCCTGTCTGACAGCTCTGAAGAGAGAAGTTCTCCCAGCATGGTGTTTGAGCTCTGAGAAGACAGACTGCCCCTTCAAGTGGGTCCCTGACCCCCATGTAGACTAACTGGGAGACACCTCCCAGTAGGGGCAGACAGGCACCTCATATAGGCGGCTGCCCCTCTGGGACAAAGCTTCCGGAGGAAGGATCAGGCAGCAATATTTGTTGTTCTGCAGCCTCTGCTGGTGATACCAAGGCAAACAGGGTCTGGAGTGGGCCTCCAGCAAACTCCAACAGACCTGCAGCTGAGGGACCTGATTGTTAGAAAGAAAACTAACAAATAGATAGGAATAGCATCAACATGAACAAAAAGGTCATCTATACTAAAACCCCATCTCTAGGTCACCAACATCAAAGACCAAAGGTAGATAAAACCACAAAGATGGGGAGAAACCAGAGCAGAAAAGCTGAAAATTCGAAAATCAGAGCACCTCTTCTCTTCCAAAGGATCACAGCTCCTCACCAGCAACAGAGCAAAGCTGGACAGAGAATGACTTTGATAAGTTGACAGAAGTAGGCTTCAGAAGGTCGGTAATAAGAAACTTCTCCAAGCTAAAGGAGGATACTCAAACCCATTGCAAGGAAGCTAAAAAGCTTGAAAAAAGATTAGACAAATGGCTAACTAGAATAAACAGTGTAGAGAAGACCTTAAATGACCTGATGGAGCTAAAACCATGGCACGAGAACTCCATGACACATGCACAAGCTTCAATAGCCGATTCGATCAAGGGGAAGAAAGGGTATCTATCAGTGATGGAAGATCAAATTAATGAAATAAAGTGAGAAAACAAGGTAGAGAAAGAAAAGTAAAAAGAAATGAACAAAGCCTCCAAGAAATATGGGACTATGTGAAAAGACCAAATCTACGTCTGATTGGTGTACCTGAAAGTGATGGGGAGAATGGAACGAAGCTGGAAAACACTCTTCAGGATATTATCCAGGAGAACTTCCCCAACTTAGCAAGGCAGGCCAACATTCAAATTCAGGAAATACGAGAACATCACAAAGATACTCCTCGAGAAGAGCAACCCCGAGACACATAATTGTCAGATTCACCAAGGTTGAAATAAAGGCAAAAATGTTAAGGGCAGCCAGAGAGAAAGGTTGAGTTACCCACGAATGGAAGCCCAACAAACTAACAGTGGATCTCTTGGCAGAAACTCTACACACCAGAAGAGAGTGGGGGCCAATATTCAACATTCTTAAAGAAAAGAATTTTCAATCCAGAATTTCATATCCAAACTAAGCTTCATAAGTGAAGGAGAAATAAAATCCTTTACAGATAAGCAAATACTGAGAGATTTTGTCACCACTAGGCTTGCCATACAAGAGCTTCTGAAGGAATCACTAAACATGGAAAGAAACAACCAGTACCAGCCACTGCAAAAACATGCCAAATTGTAAAGACCATTGATGCTATGAAGAAACTGAATCAATTAACAGGCAAAATAACCGGCTAACATCATAATGACAGGATCAAATTCACACATAACAATATTAACCTTAAATGTAAATGGGCTAAATGCCCGAATTAAAAGACACAGACTGGCAAATTGGATGAAGAGTTAAGACCCATCAGTGTACTATATTCAGGAGACCCATCTCACATGCAAAGATGCACATGAGGCTCAAAGTAAAGGGGTGGAGGAAGATCTACCAAGCAAATAGAAAGCAAAAAAAGAGCAGAGATTGCAATCCTAGTCTCTGATAAAACAGACTTTACACCAACAAAGGTCAAAAGAGACAAAGAAGGCCATTACATAATGGTAAAGGGATCAACTCAACAAGAAGAGCTAACTTTCCTGAATATATATGAACCCAATACGGGAGCACCCAGATTCATAAAGCAAGTCCTTAGAAACATAGAAAGAGACTTAAACTCCCACACAATAATAATGGGAGAATTTAACACCCCACTGTCAACATTAGACAGATCCAAGAGACAGAAGGTTAACAAGGATATCCAGGACTTGAACTCAGCTCTGCAACAAGCAGACCTAATAGACATCTACAGAACATTCCATCCCAAATCAACAGAATATACATTCTTCTCAGCATCACATCAAACTTGTTCCAAAATTGACCACATAATTGGAAGTAAAGCATTCCTCAGTAAATGTAAAAGAACACAAATCACAACAAACTGTCTCTCAGACCACAGTGCAATCAAACTAGAACTCAGGATTAAGAAACTCACTAAAAACCACACAACTGCATGGAAACTGAACAACTTGCTCCTGAATGACTACTGGGTAAATAACAAAATGAAGGCAGAAATAAAGATGTTCTTTGAAACCAATGAGAACAAAGACACAATGTACCAGAATCTCTGGGACACATTTAAAGCAGTGTGTAGAAGGAAATGTATAGCATTAAATGCCCATAATAGAAAGCAAGAGAGATCTAAAATTGACACCCTCACATCACAATTAAAAGAACTAGAGATGCAAGAGCAAACAAATTCAAAAGCTATCAGAAGGCAAGAAATAACTAAGATCAGAGCAGAACTGAAAGAGACAGAGACACAAAAAACCTTTCAAAAAGTCAATGAATCCAGAAGCTGGTTTTTTGAAAAGATCAACAAAATTGATAGACAACTAGCAAGACTAATAAAGGAGAAAAGAGAGAAGAATCAAATAGATGCAATAAAAATGATAAAAGGGATATCACCACTCATCCCACAGAAATACAACTACCATCAGAGAATACTATAAACACCTCTACACAAATAAACTAGAAAATCTAGAAGAAATAGATAAATTCCTGGACACAAACACCCTCCCAAGACTAAACCAAGTAGAATTTAAATCTCTGAATAGACCAATAACAGGCTCTGAGATTGAGGCAATAATTAAAAGCCTACCAACCAAAAGAAGTCCAGGACCAGATGGATTCATAGCTGTATTCTACCAGAGGCACAAAGAGAAGCTGGTGCCATTCCTTCTCAAAGTATTCCAATCAATAGAAAAAGAGGGAATCCTCCCAAATTCATTTTATGAGGCCCATATCATCCTGATACCAAAGCCTGGCAGACACAACAAAAAAGAGAATTTTAGACCAATATCTGTGATGAACATCCATGTGAAAATCAATAAAATACTGACAAACAAATCCAGCAGCACATTGAAAAGCTTATCCACCACGATCAAGTTGGCTTCCTCCCTGGGATGCAAGGCTGGTTCAACATACACAAATTAATAAACGTAATCCATCACATAAACAGAACCAATGACAAAAACCACATGGTTATCTCAATAGATGCAGAAAAGGCCTTCGACAAAATTCAACAGCCCTTCAGGCTAAAAACTCTCAATAAACTAGGTATTGATGGAACGTATCTCAAAATAATAAGACCTATCTATGACAAACCCACAGCCAATATCATGCTGACTGGGCAAAAACTGGAAGCATTCCCTTTCTGGCACAAGACAAGGATGCCCTCTCTCACCACTCCTATTCAACATGGTGTTGGAAGTTCTGGCCAGGGCAATCAGGCAAGAGAAAGAAATAAGGGGTATTCAATTAGGAAAAAAGGAAGTCAAATTGTCTCTATTTTCAAATGACATGATTGTATATTTAGAAAACCCCGTCGTCTCAGCCCAAAATCTCCTTAAGCTGATAAGCAACTTCAGCAAAGTCTCAGGACACAAAATCAACATGCAAAAATCACAGACATCCCTATACAGCAATAACAGACAAACAGAGAGCCAAATCATGAGTGAACTCCCATTCACAATTGCTACAAAGGGAATACCTAGGAATCCAACTTACAAGGGATGTGAAGGACCTCTTCAAGGAGCACTACAAATCACTGCTCAAGGAAATAAAAAAGGACACAAACAAATGGAAGAATATTCCATGCTCATGGATAGGAAGAATCAATATCATGAAAATGGCCATACTGCCCAAGGTAATTTATAGATTCAATGCCATCCCTATCAAGCTACCAATGACTTTCTTCATAGAATTGGAAAAAACTACTTTAAAGTTCATATGGAACCAAAAAAGAGCCCGCATTGCCAAGACAATCCTAAGCAAAAAGAACAAAGCTGGAGGCATCAAGCTTCCTGACTTCAAACTATACTGCAAGGCTACAGTAACCAAAACAGCATGGTACTGGTAACAAAACAGAGATATAGACTGATGGAACAGAATAGAGGCCTCAGAAATAACACCACACATCTACAACCATCTGATCTTTGACAAACCTGACAAAAACAAGAAATGGGGAAACGATTCCCTATTTAATAAATGGTGCTGGGAAAACTGGCTAGCAATATGTGGAAAGCTGAAACTGGATCCTTTCTTACACCTTATACAAAAATTAATTCAAGATGGATTAAAGACTTACATGTTAGACCTAAAACCATAAAAACCCTAGAAGAAAACCTAGGTAATACCATTCAGGACATAGGCATGGGCAAGGCCTTCATGACTAAAACACCAAAAGCAATGGCAACAAAAGCCAAAATAGACAAATGGGATCTAATTAAACTAAAGACCTTCTGTCCAGCAAAAGAAACTGCCATCAGAATGAACAGGCAACCTACAGAATGGGAGAAAATTTTTGCAATCTACTCATCTGACAAAGGGCTAATATCCAGAATCTACAAAGAACTCAAACAAATTTACACTAAAAAAAATAAGGAACCCCATCAAAAAGTGGGCAAAGGATTTGAACAGACAATTCTCAAAAGAAGACATCTATGCAGCCAAGAGACACATGAAAAAATGCTCATCATCACTGGTCATGAGAGAAATGCAAATCAAAACCACAATGAGATACCATCTCACACCAGTTAGAATGGCAGTCATTAAAAAGTCAGGAAACAACAGATGCTAGAGAGGATGTGGAAAAATAGGAATGCTTTTACACTGTTCGTGGGACTGTAAATTAGTTCAACCATTATGGAAGACAGTGTGGCAATTCCTCAAGGTTCTGCAACTAGAATTACCATTTGACCCAGCAATCCCATTACTGGGTATATACACAAAGGATTATAAATCATGCTACTATAAAGATGCATGTACACGTATGTTTATTGCAGCACTATTCGCAATAACAAAGACTTGGAACCAACCCAAATGTCCATCGGTGACAGACTGGATTAAGAAAATTTGGCACATATACACCATGGAATACTATGCAGCCATAAAAAAGGATGAGTTCATGTCCTTTGCAGGGACATAGATGAAGCTGGAAACCATCATTCTCAGCAAACTATCACAAGGACAGAAAACCAAACACTGCATGTTCTCACTCATAGGTGGGAATTGAACAATGAGATCACTTGGACACAGGGCGGGGAACATCACACACTGGGGCCTGTTGGGGGGTGGGGACCTGGGGGAGGGATAGCATTAGGAGAAATACCTAATGTAAATGATGAGTTGATGGGTGCAGCAAACCAACATGGCACGTGTATACCTATGTATCAAACCTGCACAGGGTACACGTGTACCCTAGAACTTAAAGTATAATAAAATAAATAAATAAATAATAAAATTATTGCCTTTGCAGCAATGTGAATGCAGCTGGAGGCTGTTATCCTAAATAAAATGACTCAGAAAGTCAAAAACTACATGTTCTCACTTATAAGTTGGAGCTAAACAATGGGTACACATGAACATATGAAATAGAATAAGAGATACTGGTAACTCCAAAAGGTGCTAAATATTGAAACCTATAAATGGGGAGTATATATGTTGACTATTGTGTATGAGGCCTTTATTATTCTTGTTCAGTCAAATATAATGATTATGTTTGATTTTACTATGCTATTATTGTATTAGTTCTTATTGCAGTTTAGAAGAGATAAAATGCGTGAATTTCATAAGTATATTTGAAATATACCCATCTTATATCAAAAGATCTTAACTAAATAATACTTTAATAAAGTTTTTCATCAAGTTTTAGGCTTAGGATTAAAAATAATATCATTCTAATTTCAATTAAATAATTTCCAGACAAAGCCTATTAACCAGTTTTATATTATAAGAAAGCACATTAACCCATTTTCATATTTATATAAATTAATTTACTAGTTCTTCAATGGAGAAGTGGACTTTAATGGAATTGAATGCTGGAAAATAAGTTTGGCTTAGGGAGTAAGGCTGGGACAACTCCAGAGTAGACAGGGTAGGTCCGAAAGTGAAAATTCAATGATGAAAATAATACTGGTATATGACCAGTGTGACGGCAGTGAATATAAGGGATCAGAAGAAAAAAATTGAAGTTATGGAGGCTATTTAGGTAGTATGATGGCTATTACATTTCTGTTAATATTCTACTACTAACAGAAATGAAAGAGTGTTAAAAATAACTAGTTTGGAAGTTGATATGGTTTGGATGTTTGTCCCCTCCAAATCTCATGTTGAAATGTAATCTCCAATGTTGGAGGTAGGGCCTAATGGGACGTATTAGATCATGAGGATGGATCCCTCATGAATGGCTTAGCGCCATCTCCTTGGTGATTAGTGAGTTCTCTCTCTCTGCTAGTTCACATAAGATCTAGTTATTTAAAATTATTTGGTACCTCCCTCCTCTCTCTCTTGCTTTTCCTCTTGCCGTGTAATGTGCCTGTTCCCTCTTTGCCTTCCACCATGATTGGAAGCTTCCTGAGGCCTCATCAGAAGCTAAACAAATGTCAGCACCATGATTCCTGTACAGCCTGAAGAGCTGTGAGCGAATTAATCCTCTTTTCTTTATAAGTTGCCCAATCTCAGGTATTCCTTTATAGCAATGAAAAAGCATCTACCACTGGGGTAAGGAGAATGAATTTATTCTGGAGAATCTTGACTTTAATCATGAATTTAAATCTTGAGTTTGATTATGAGATATATCTTATATATATATACATATATATTATATATATGTTACAAAGCATGCTAGGTACTTTGTATGGCAGAACTGATTATTATAGAATAATTTATAGTTGGCAGCATAAAGAGTTAAGTAGAAATAAATAAAACTTAAGAGGAGTTTTAACAAATTTCTCACCAAGTTGCTAGTGGACAGCAAAATTCCTAGGGGAGGAAATGAGGGTGGGGAGGGGGACAGAGAAGGGACAAAGTTTGCTAGTGGCAGAATTTTCATTTTTTCCTTTATATTTTGATTTTTACATTTATAAATTTTAAAATTTAATAACTAGATCTTTTAAAAAAACCCAGTGTTTTGCATCACAACTTTTGTACTGAAAAAATTACTAGGTAGTCTTTTCCTTCTTCACATGATTTATAAGGCACTGTGTCATCATTCTCTGCCTACTTTTCCATCCTCATTTAGTATCATTCTATCTATAGGCTCCAGCTATGCCATGTCCTCTCTTACTTCTAGATTTTTACTCACGCTGTACAGACTTACTCTTTCAAAAATTTTTTTTTCTAGAGACAAGGTCTCCCAGTGTTGCCCAGGCTGGTCTTGAACTCCTGGACTCAAGCATTCCTCCCACTTTGGTCTTAGAAAATGCTGAGATTACAATTGTGAGCCACTGCGCCCAGCCTCTGAATTACTCTTAAACATCAGTACCATACACTTCCTCCCAAACTTGTCCAACTTCCGCTTCAGATGTCATCTTTGTTAGGGAGCTCTTCCCCAAATCCCCCTGCCATGCTGCCACGGTATTCTTTATTTCTCTTAGTGTAATTTCCATTATTATACTTTCTTTATTGTAATTTTGTGTTTAATTTTGTTTTTCCCTACAAGTCTCTGAAAACAGGGACCATTGTATCCCCAGTGCTTACTTCGGTGGTATGGGCTTGGTAAATGTTTGTTGAATGAGTGGACAAATTTCAAAGTAGACTGTTTTCAAGTCTAAGGAAACTATTTGACTCATGAATTTTCCTAGGCCAACTGACAAAAGTTTATTTAACAATGTTTTTACAGGAAAAAAAAGATGCATTCAACGTCAGAGAGCATGTCACTCACTTCAGCACTGACAATGGAAAAATGCTAAATGCCCCTAAATCCAAACCGTCTTTAATGGTTCCCATAAGCTATGGCAGCAACCATAATAACATAAACAGTACCCATAATAGTTCCCATAAGCTTGGGCAGAGACTCACGGGTATAGGAAAGAAAATAGATACGGCAAGGAGAGTGAAGACTGGGACAGATAGTCAATAAGTAGGCTCTGAAAGAGGAAGCACAAAATTTTCTACTTTAAATTTAAACAAGATTTCTGTCACCTTTATCTTTTCCCTCCTTTCTTTTTACTGCCATAAATTATGGCTCCCAAGTAGACTTTCTTTCTTGTAATGGTTAATTACAGAACAAACATGGGAACCCAGACTCATGGCTTTCTCCTTTATATACATCTTTTTTCAACAAATTAATAGAGTGTATTTTTAACAGCAGTTTCAGATTTAAAGAAAATTGAACAGATAGTATAAAGAGTTCCCACATACCCCTTCTGTCATTTCCTTTATTATTAACATCTTGTATAAGTGTGGCATGTTTGATTTAATTAATTAACTAACTTTTTATTATTTTTTATTGACATGGAGTCTCACTCTGTCACCCAGGCTGGAGTGCAGTGGTGAGATTATGGCTTACTGCATGCTCATCCTTCTGGGCTCGGGCACACACCACCATGCCTGGCTAATTTTTAAAAATTATTTGTAGAGATGGGGTCTCATTACGCTGCCCAGACTGGTCTTGAACTCCTGGGCTCAAGCAACCCTCCTATCTTGGCCTCCCAAAGTGCTGGGATTATAGGTGTGAGCCACTGCACCCAGCAATTTTTAAAAAAAATATGTATTTTAAAAAAATTTTTGGTAGTGAAGGGGTCTCACTGTGTTGCCCAGGCTGGCCTGGGACTCCTGGCCTCAAGTAGTCTTCCTCCCTCAGCCTTCCAAAGTGCAGGAATTATAGGCATGAGCCACTGTGCCCAGCCAATGAACTGATGTTGACATATATTATTAACTAAAGTCTTGAAAGAATAGTGACATAGAGACTTGGAGAAGATAGCTTCTCATTAAATCTTATTAAATAGATAAAGAAAAAGTTTTCAAATATTTACAAGATAGTGTCAAAAGTTAAATCTATACTTATTTTGTACTTTGTCATCATTTTTTGGTCTAAGTATATGTGCTAAGAATGACAAAGAATTTCCCTATAATATTGAGAGATCCGCTTTATTAGTGCAGGGATTGCTTATTTCTATGCTTGTGATACAGAAAACCACATTTGTTAGAATATTTCTAATTACAAAATTGTCTTTCACTTACAGCTTTAAACTTGTGTGACAGTGGAAGCCGATTGTACCTTTAAACTTGTGAGGAATGCCTGGTACATATTAGATGTCCAATATATATAATCTTTTACTGAGTTAAAGAATGAATTGAATTAATAATTAATAATTCATTATGATCTCACTGATTTGACTCCAACTAAGTCACCAGTCAAAAGAATTGTGTATATTTCTTTATAATTAGGAATACAGTAAAATATATTTTTCATTGTGAACTATAAGTTAAAATAAAGTAATCGCCACGATTAACTTTTAAAACACAAATCTGAATTTGCCACATTAGTAGAGAACTGACTATTCTACCTACAATCTTGTCATATGAACTTAGCACATTAAAGAAAACACAACTGTAACCTTCTATATAATATATATCCTTTAAAAATAAAACCCTTATCCTACAGAGTAACAAAATTTTTTAACTTAAAAACTATCTGAAAATTTCTTATATAGGAAACAGGGAAACAATAAAATTAGTGATAAGAATAAATTAGGAATAACAGGAGGAATCACACTTATCTCTTCTTCAAAAAGAAAAAAGATAATTCAAGGAGGAAGAGAATACAACATATGCTTGGCGACAATACTTACAACATTGGTCAAATTCTCTAGGCACTAGCATGAAAAGGAAAGAAATTATGTGGCATGCTTTTGAAACAAGATGGGAAGGTTATAAAAGTCTTTAGAAATCCACCTTAGGTCAGATAGCTTCTAGCTTAATCTGAGTTCTTCAAGGATGATGTAAAAACACTCATGCTCTGATCTGACATGGAACTTTGGGTAAATGCTTCAATTTGTTAAAAATAAATTTAAGTTTTGCATTAAGGTTTTCCTCAGTGCTTTTCAGGAACTTACTTCCCATGTCATTGTTCAGGTTGGCACTTCCACAGTTTACTACCGAAGAAATGGTTGTACTCTTTTACCCCAAAGGAAAGTTACAGTATGACAAATGTTGGGATGGTATATGATGTATAAAATTCTTAATAGTTCCCATTGTGCAGAATACTTACAACCTTTGCTCCAAATCAATACAAATTTATGTTTATAATACCTTATATCTAAATTTGAAAAAGTAACAGCGAAGGAATGAATGAATACAAACTCTTACCACTTGGCAATACCATGACTGGCTCTGTAAACCTTTGTTCATCTGCTAATGGTAGGTTTAAGGAGATGATTAACACCATTCCCAGACTGGTTCCAACGAACAGACAAGGAGAGATGGTAGGGTCATTTTTCCGTGCAAAGGATTCCATGAAGTATAGTGCTGTAATTGCTTCTTTAGAATCTTTGTCAATACTGG
Source organism: Hylobates moloch (assembly GCF_009828535.3). Classification (NCBI taxonomy): domain Eukaryota; kingdom Metazoa; phylum Chordata; class Mammalia; order Primates; family Hylobatidae; genus Hylobates; species Hylobates moloch. Next base: position 40,355,081 of record NW_026652279.1, read on the forward strand.
AGATACTAGAGCTTCTAGAACGATTATAGGAATTTTCTCGGTTTTCTATGGAAGTAAAAAAACCCACAGAAATTGTTAGTATATTTCCACAATAACATCAGATTTAATATATAAAAACCAAAATTATGGGCAGGAAGTAAAATTTCATTGTTTGTTAATTGAACTGGGAGGGAGCTTATCTAGTTCACCAGCTTATTTTGAAGATGGAGAAACTGAAGTCTAGAAGTATAATTCATAAGCTTAGGCAGACCTAGGACTAGAATTGGAGGCTCCTGAGTTCCAGCTCACCATTTTTCTTTCTCTACGTTAACTCACAAGTTAGTTGAAATTCTTTTTTTTTTTTTTTTGAGACGGAGTCTCGCTCTGTCGCCCAGACTGGAGTGCAGTGGCGCAATCTCGGCTCACTGCAAGCTCCGCCTCCCGGGTTCACGCCATTCTCCTGCCTCAGCCTCTCCGAGTAGCTGGGACTACAGGCGCCCGCCACCACGTCTGGCTAATTTTTTGTATTTTTAGTAGAGACGGGGTTTCACCGTGGTCTCGATTTCCTGACCTCGTGATCCGCCCGCCTCGGCCTCCCAAAGTGCTGGGATTACAAGTGTGAGCCACAGCGCCTGGCCTAGTTGAAATTCTTTTACGTAGAAAAAAGATTTAGTCTAAAAAGTAACGTTTACAAGAATTTCTGACATCACTTAAATTGTGCTTCCTTCCTACCTCTAAATTGTTGGAAGTATCCCTAACAGTTTCTTGTCAATTCCAACAACAATATTGTGGCGATTGGCATGAAAGGGCTTATCAAGATCACAAATCTTCTGTGGCAAATATATTCTATATCTGGGGTAATTACAATTGTAAAAATTAACATTTCTACCAAGGCCAAAATACAAATTTTATCTCCCTGAACTGGTTTCAGGCTGTTACTTTTAATTCAAATGGAGTCCTAACTTTGCCTAGGGCTAAACAAAGAGTATAGACTATATGCCATCCTGTTGATAGTGGTAATCTTTCTGAGAGTGCTTCAGCTCACTTAAAAAAAAAAACAGGATGGTTTCAGGTTCTCCTCTCATCAACACTTGTACATGTGCACACTCCAATAAGCATAAACTCATACAGCTCAGTGAAATGTTATCAAGGTTGTCCTGCTCTTACAATCTCTCCAGAGTACAAGTTCTTCATTATTTTCTTTCTACGGCCTTCACTCTCTTTTCCCTCTTGATAGGTACACATGTAACTCATAATCGTTTTTACAGAAAGAGGCTAAATATAGGTTCCTCAGACTATTTTTTTCTAGGAAACAAAATATAGTATTCCTAATTTCTCCTTTTTATCTCTTAGCAAATTTATAAAACTAATTGTTTGTCATAAAATTTAGAGATGAGAGGGAGCTTGGAGGTTATATGTTTTACAGATTTGGAGACAAACTTAGAGTTTAGTAATTTTCCCAGAATCCAGGACAAATTAGAGGTAGAAGTATCTAAAATTCAAAATTCTCACCTCTCATTACAGTGATTGAGAGTGCTACTTCTGGCTGGGTGTGGTGGCTCATGCCTGTCTGTAACCCCAGTGCTTGAGGCCAGGAGTTCAAGACTACCCTGGGCAACTTAGTGAGACACTGTCTCTACAAAAACTGAAAAATAAGCTGGATGTGGTGGTGTGCACCTGTACCTCCAGCTGCTTGGGAGGCTGAGGCAGGAGCATCACTTAAGTCCAGGAGTTAGAGGCTGCAGTGCGCTATGATTATGCCACTGTAATCCAACCTCAGCAACAGAATGAGATCCTATCTCTTAAAAAAATAAAAATTAAAACGGGGCTACTTCTTTTATAATCATTACATATTGCTTCTTTTTATAACATGCTAGATATTATATGGCTCCAAATCTTTTCCATTCATGGTTCATCACCATACAAAGTTGATACTCATAGACACCTGTTAGAGAAATAACATCATTATCTGCATATCTAAGGGATCAGATTTAGTATAGCATAATATTTAAAAAACCAAAAACTTAAATATAATTTTTTTAAATTTGAAGACCAATATAGATCACTGTCAAAGGTTTTCAGGATTAGTAAACAGAGACTTACTACACAGCATAGAATTACTATAGCAAATCTTCCTAAAATTATTTTTTCTCCTATCTCTCTCTCTAAAGTTCCTTATCAATAAGAGAGTTGCAGCAAAGTTACAAAATTCCCTTTTTTTGCCTCTGTAAAAATTTCTGGTCTCTAGCTCTTGTAATTTACTCCCCTCCCCCACCACCCCACACTCATTCCATAAATAAGCAAATAGACCTTCCTTTTAAAAATATATGAAGATGAAGATTGCAAACTTTAGAATTTAATATCTTGCCTTTGTTCTTGGTCACATTGATTTGACAATTGAGGAAATTAAGGTTGCAATACATTAAATATCTACAGATAGAGACACCAAAAAGCTTACCATTGGGATTGAAATAAACTCTTAATTATTATGGGAAGGGTAGGGAACAGATTAATGCATAGGTCTCCCTTTGTACAGAGGAGGGGGTAGTTACCTATAAGCAGAGACATTCTGGTTTTAGAGGTGAGGAAGGAGGTGGAGTGAGGAATGGAGTTGGAGTTATGGCCACAGCCCCATCAGGTGCTCAGGTATTCAGTGACTAGTAGTTTTTTAATATCTTTCACATGTGATCTCCATCCAATATCTCTGTTCCCATTATCATGGTAAACCAAATTTTAACTGTACCAAAAAAATTTAATATGTTTAACATACCTTCTGTTGTAACTGGTAAAGAAATCTCCATGCAGGCTGCTGACTGGGCCTTTCGAAATGGTGGTCTTCCAGGACCCCAGCGATTTACTTTTGAAACATCGGCACTAGAAAGACGTTTTCCAGAACTGCAACTCTGAGAAGTTGGACTTGTGCAGTGTCCATTTACATGGTCTGTGCCGAGAGGAGGAAGGCAGCATATATATAATAATTAACTCTTAATACAAAGGAATACAAGTGTGTAGATTAACAAATGAAGATGGCAACAATTCCTTTATTTTCTAAGCCACATGAATATAGTTAAATCCTTGTTCTTTTAAGACTTGGTCATAATTTTAGTAGTTAGCCAAAAATTTCAAAAGACATTTATTAAGATTCGTTTTTTTTATATTTTGTCTGTGTAACATAGCTTAAAATTGATTCTATATCTATACCATGTATTCTGTCATTATAGTATTGAACTTTTTATTGCATAACTTCAATATAAAATGAAAGTAGTTTAAGTGCTTGGAGTTTAAAAAGATAGAATAGAAGCATTTTTTTAAAAATTGTACTTTAAGTTCTGGGATGCACGTGCAGAATGTGCAGGTTTGTTACATAAGTATACATGCACCATGGTGGTTTGCTGTACCTATCAACCTGTCTTCTAGGTTTTAACCCCCACATGCATTAGGTATTTGTCCTAATACTCTCCCTCCCCTTTCCCCCCACCCCCCGACAGGCCTCAGTGTGTGATGTTCTCCTCCCTGTGTCCATGTGTTTTCATTGTTTAACTCCCACTTATGAATGAGAACATGTGGTGTTTGTTTTTCTGTTCCTGTGTTAGTTTGTTGAGAATGATGGTTTCCAGCTTCATTCATTTCCCTGCAAAGGACATGAACTCATTCTTTTTTATGTCTGCATAGTATTCCATGCTGTATATGTGCCACATTTCTTTATCCAGTCTATCATTGATGGGTATTTGGGTTGGTTCCAAGTCTTTGCTATTGTAAATAGTGCTTCAGTAAACATGTGTGCATGTGTCTTTATAGTAGAAAGATTTATAATCCTTTGGGTATATACCCCATAATGGGATTGCTGGGTCAAATGGTATTTCTGGTTCTAGATCCTTGAGGAATCGCCACACTGTTTCCACAATGGTTGAACTAATTTACCCTCCCACCAACAGTGTAAAAGTTTTCTATTTCTCCACATTCTCTCCAGCATCTGTTGTTTCCTGACTTTTTAATTATTGCCATTCTAACTGGCCTGAGATGGTATCTCATTGTGGTTTTGATTTGCATTTCTCTAATGACCAGTGATGATGAGCTTTTTTTCATGTTTGTTGGCCACTTCTTTTGAGAAGTGTCTGTTCGCAGCCTTTGCCCACTTTTTGATAGGGCTGTTTTATTCTTGTAAATTTTTCTAAGTTCCTTGTAGATTCTAGATATTAGCCCTTTGTCAGGTGGATAGATTGCAAAAATTTTCTCCTACTCTGTATGTTGCCTGTTCACTCTGATGATAGTTTGTTTTGCTGTGCAGAAGCTCTTTAGTTTAATTAGATCCCATTTGTCAATGTTGGCTTTTGTTTCAATTGCTTTTGGTGTTGTAGTCACGAAACCTTTGCCCATGCCTATGTCCTGAATGGAAGTTCTGGCCAGGGCAATCAGGAAAGAGAAAGAAATAAAGGGTATTCAAATAGGAAGAGAGAAAGTCAAATTGTCTCTGTTTGCAGATGATATAATTGTATATTTAGAAAACCCTATGGTCTCAGCCCAAAATCTCCTTCAGCTGATAAACAACTTCAGCAAAGTCTCAGGATACAAAATCAATGTGAAAAAATCACATGCATTCCTATACACCAATAATAGACAAACAGAGGGCCAAATCATGAGTGCACTCCCATTCACAATTGCTTCAAAGTGAGTAAAATACCGAGGAATCCAACTTACATGGGATGTGAAGCACCTCTTCAAGGGGAACTACAAACTACTGCTCAAATAAATAAAAGAGGACACAAACAAATGGGAAAACATTCCATGCTCATGGATAGGAAGAATCAACATCGTGAAAATGGCCATGCTGCCCAAAGCAATTTATAGATTCAATGCTATTCCCATCAAGCTACTTTCTTCACAGAATTAGACAAAAAGCTACTTTAAGTTTCATATGGAACCAAAAAAGAGCCCATATAGTCAAGACAATCCTAAGCAAAAAAAAACAAAGCTGGAGGCATCAAGCTACCTGACTTCAAACTATACCACAAGGCTATAGTAACCAAAACAGCATGATACTGGTACCAAAACAGATATATAGACCAGTGGAACACAACAGAGGCCTCAGAAATAATACCACACATCTACAACCATCTGATCTTTGACAAACCTGACAAAAACAAGCAATGGGGAAAGAATTCCCTATTTAATCAATGGTGCTGGGAAAACTGGCTAGCCATATGCAGAAAACTGAAACGGGACCCCTTCCTTACACCTTATACAAAAATTAACTCCAGATGGATTAAAGACTCAAACCTAAAACCTAAAACAATAAAAACCCTAGAAGAACAGAAGCATCTTACTGTGCAGTTAAGAAGGGTACAAAAGAATATTGGTTCTGGGGCCAGGCCAGACTGCCTGGAATCAAATCTCAGTTCTGCCACTTACTAGTTGCATAGATTACTGAAATCTTCATGCATTAGTTGCCTCTTCTGTAAATTTGGAATATTATTACTTACCTAATGGAGTTTTTGTGACAATACATGTCAAATGCTAGAATATGTGCTGGCATACAGTAAACTCAGAACAAAAGTTAATTACTATTGTCAGTCTTGTTCCAGAGTATAAAACTACTCACGTCCAAGATAAGAGTACTGTTTATTTAGACCTTGTGAGTTTGGCTCTGTTTTGATAGAACTTAAAAACTTGGCAATGCATTAAAGTATATCTTATTTTTCTTAATGCTAACAAATTATATTTGAAACATCATCTCATAGTTCAGCAATATGTAGAATACATTTTAAAATGTGTTTCTTTGGTCATAGAAATGAAGATAGAGTGCCATGGAGAAAAATCATGTTTATTGGCCATATTGAACATGAAGAACTAGAACTTGGTATCCACTACAATATAGCCTTACTGTATTATAGAGTTTGAAAAGGTATGATTGTACATTTCCTGGATTCCCTTGCAGATAGTGCAAAAATGAAAATTAGTTTTCACCATTTAAATGGGCTGGCATGTTAAAAAATGGGAGTTAACATTTATCAAACACTTAAATGCTGGGCACTTTATACACATTACCTGATTTAACCTTCACAACAATCCTGCAATGTCAGTGTTTTTTTCTATTATCCTGATTTTGCAGATGAAGAAACTAAAGCTCAGAAAAAATCAATAAGAAAATTTTCTCATTTCACATATGTAATAATCATGGAGGCAGAATTCTAATCCAGAGTTGCTCACTTACTGTCTGTATGCTTAAACATTTGACTACAGGGTCAGGTAAAATATTTCAGAAGGAGTGGAAATTTTGAAGACATATTTAGTAGGGTTTAAGTGGCACATGTAATGCACACTGAGATCCAGGCCTTTTGGATTCTGACTATAATGTGCCTTGGAGAGGACATTTTAAAATTAAATCTATTAATTACTTTGGGCAGTATGGCCATTTTCACGATATTGGTTCTTCCAACCCATGAGCATGGAATGTTCTTCCATTTGTTTGTATCCTCTTTGATTTCATTGAGCAGTGGTTTGTAGTTCTCCTTGAAGAGGTCCTTCACATCCCTTGTAAGTTGGATTCCTAGGTATTTTATTCTCTTTGAAGCAATTGTGAATGGGAGTTCACTCATGATTTGGCTTTCTGTTTGTCTGTGATTGGTGTACAAGAATGCTTGTGATTTTTGTACATTGATTTTGTATCTTGAGACTTTGCTGAAGTTGCTAATCAGCTTAAGGAGATTTTGGGCTGAGACAATGGGATTTTCTAGATATACAATCATGTCATCTGCAAACAGGGACAGTTTGACTTCCTCTTTTCCTAATTGAATACCCTTAATTTCCTTCTCCTGCCTGATTGCTCTGGCCAGAACTGCCCAAAGTAATTTATAGATTCAATGCCATCCCCATCAAGCTACCAATGACTTTCTTCACAGAATTGGAAAAAACTACTTTAAAGTTCATATGGAACCAAAAAAGAGCCCGCATCGCCAAGTCAATCCTAAGCCAAAAGAACAAAGCGGGAGGCATCATGCTACCTGACTTCAAACTATACTACAAGGCTACAGTAACCAAAACAGCATGGTACTGGTACCACAACAGAGATATAGATCAATGGAACAGAACAGAGCCCTCAGAAATGATGCCGCATATCTACAACTATTTGATCTTTGACAAACCTGACAAAAACAAGAAATGGGGAAAGGATTCCCTATTTAATAAATGGTGCTGGGAAAACTGGCTAGCCATATGTAGAAAGCTGCAACTGGATCCCTTCCTTACACCTTATACAAAAATTAATTCAAGATGGATTAAAGACTTAAATGTTAGACCTAAAACCATTAAAATCCTACAAGAAAACCTAGGCAATACCATTCAGGACATAGGCGTGGGCAAGGACTTCATGTCTAAAACACCAAAAGCAATGGCAACAAAAGCCAAAATTGACAAATGGGATCTCATTAAACTAAAGAGCTTCTGCACAGCAAAAGAAACTACCATCAGAGTGAACAGGCAACCTACAGAATGGGAGAAAATTTTTGCAACCTACTCATCTGACAAAGGGCTAATATCCAGAATCTACAATGAACTCAAACAAATTTACAAGAAAAAAACAAACAACCCCATCAAAAAGTGGGCAAAGGACATGAACAGACACTTCTCAAAAGAAGACATTTATGCAGCCAGAAAACACATGAAGAAATGCTCATCATCACTGGCCATCAGAGAAATGCAAATCAAAACCACAGTGAGATACCATCTCACACCAGTTAGAATGGCCATCATTAAAAAATCAGGAAACAACAGGTGCTGGAGAGGATGTGGAGAAATAGGAACACTTTTACACTGTTGGTGGGACTGTAAACTAGTTCAACCATTGTGGAAGTCAGTGTGGCGATTCCTCAGGGATCTCGAACTAGAAATACCATTTGACCCAGCCATCCCATTACTGGGTATATACCCAAAGGACTATAAATCATGCTGCTATAAAGACACATGCACACATATGTTTATTGCGGCACTATTCACAATAGCAAAGATGAGGAATCGCCACACTGACTTCCACAATGGTTGAACTAGAAATACCATTTGACCCAGCCATCCCATTACTGGGTATATACCCAAAGGACTATAAATCATGCTGCTATAAAGACACATGCACACGTATGTTTATTGCGGCACTATTCACAATAGCAAAGACTTGGAACCAACCCAAATGTCCAACAACAATAGACTGGATTAAGAAAATGTGGCACATATACACCATGGAATACTATGCAGCCATAAAAAATGATGAGTTCGTGTCCTTTGTAGGGACATGGATGAAACTGGAAAACATCATTCTCAGTAAACTATCGCAAGGACAAAAAACCAAACACCGCATGTTCTCACTCATAGGTGGGAATTGAACAATGAGAACTCATGGACACAGGAAGGGGAACATCACATTCCGGGTACTGTGGGGGGGGGGGGGGGGGGGGGGGCGGGGACAGCATTAGGAGATATACCTAATGCTAAATGACGAGCTAATGGGTGCAGGAAATCAACATGGCACATGGATACATATGTAACAAACCTGCACATTGTGCACATGTACCCTAAAACCTAAAGTATAATAAAAATAAATAAATAAATAAATAAAAAATAAAAAAAATAAAATTAAATCTATTTGGGGATTACTGAACTTTCCATATCTGGATGTTTATATCTCTTCCAAGACTTGAGAACTTTTAAGTTATTATTTCATTAAGTTTTCTTTTTTTGGTATAAATTTAAAGGGTACAAGTGCAATTTTGTTACATGAATATATTGCATAGTGATGAAGTCTGGGTTTTTAGTGGAATCACATCTGAATAAGTACTCTGTACCTGGTAAGTAATTTCTCTTCTCTCACTCCCCCTCCCACCCTCCCACCCTCTGAGTCTTCAATGTCTATTATTCTACACTCTGTGTCCATGTGTACAATTTAGTTCCCACTTACAAGTTAGAATATGCAGTATTTTTCTGTCTTTTTCCTTCTTTTCTCTTTCTGCGACTTCTAAAATTAGATTATTTGTTTGCTTGTTTCCCATGTCTCCTAGGCTTTCCTAATTCCTTCTCATTCTTTCTTCTTTCTCCCTCCCTCTTTTCCTCCCTCCACAACACCCCCATACCACCTTTGTCTGATTGGGTTATTTCAAAAGACCTGGGTTCAAGTTCAGAAATTCTTTCTTCTGCCTGGTCTAGTCTAGACCAGCAATGGGGAAAGGATTCCCTATTTAATAAATGGTGCTGGGAAAACTGGCTAGCCATATGTAGAAAGCTGAAACTAGATCCCTTCCTCACACCTTATGCAAAAATTAATTCAAGATGGATTAAAGACTTACATGTTAGACCTAAAACCATAAAAACCCTAGAAGAAAACCTAGGCAATACCATTCAGGACATAGGCATGGGCAAGGACTTCATGTCTAAAACACCAAAAGCAATGGCAACAAAAGCCAAAATTGACAAATGAGACCTAATTAAACTAAAGAGCTTCTGCACAGCAAAAGAAACTACCATCAAAGCGAACAGGCAACCTACAGAATGGGAGAAAATTTTTGCAACCTACTCATCTGACAAAGGGCTAATATCCAGAATCTACAATGAACTCAAACAAATTTACAAGAAAAAAACAAACAACCCCATCAAAAAGTGGGCGAAGGACATGAACAGACACTTCTCAAAAGAAGACATTTATGCAGCCAAAAAACACATGAAAAAGTGCTCATCATCACTGGCCATCAGAGAAATGCAAATCAAAACCACAATGAGATACCATATCACACCAGTTAGAATGGCAATCATTAAAAAGTCAGGAAACAACAGGTGCTGGAGAGGATGTGGAGAAATAGGAACACTTTTACACTGTTGGTGGGACTGTAAACTAGTTCAACCATTGTGGAAGTCCGTGTGGCGATTCCTCAGGGATCTAGAACTAGAAATACCATTTGACCCAGCCATCCCATTACTGGGTATATACCCAAAGGACTATAAATCATGCTGCTATAAAGACACATGCACATGTATGTTTATTACGGCACTATTCACAATAGCAAAGACTTGGAACCAACCCAAATGTCCAACAATGATAGACTGGATTAAGAAAATGTGGCACATATACAGCATGGAATACTATGCAGCCATAAAAAATGATGAGTTCATGTCCTTTGTAGGGACATGGATGAAACTGGAAACCAACATTCTCAGTAAACTATTGAAAGGACAAAAAACCAAACACCGCATGTTCTCACTCATAGGTGGGAATTGAACAATGAGAACTCATGGACACAGGAAGGGGAACATCACATTCCGGGGACTGTTGTGGGGTGGGGGGAGGGGGGAGGGACAGCATTAGGAGATATACCTAATGCTAAATGACGAGTTAATGGGTGCGGCAAAAGAACATGGCACATGGATACATATGTAACAAACCTGCACATTGTGCACATGTACCCTAAAACCTAAAGTATAATAATAAAATTTAAAAAAAACCTAAAAAAATAGCTTTTAATTTTTAAAATTTTAACTTCCTTAGAGTCTTACTTCCATTTAGACAAAAAGTTAATATTTTCTTGGAGTATCCTTCTGCAATTAGTCTAATTATTTTTTTTCCAACAGAAATAGAAGCATAGATTGAATTCCTGCTCCAAGATGGCTGACTAGATGCAACCAGGGGAATATCTCCCACCAAGAGACCGGGATACTGGGGATACTGGCACACTCCTATCAGATCTTCAGAAGGAAGGCATTGAGAGCAGATGGAGGGAAGACACAGGCTGGGCTAAAGGAGAAGAAAGCTGGGAAACCTGCATTGGGCTACCTCACACCACGACTTGTTCCCTGACCCCAATGACTCCTGCAAAAGGGGTGAATTGAGCAGTCAAGAAGGAATCTGCTATCTCCATGGGCCTCTGGAATCCCAGCAGGAGGAGACCCCTTAGCCACAATGGACATTTGAATTGGCAGGGAAAGCTGCTTAGAGAAGAGAGAAGCATTAAGGAAAGAACTCTAGCTAGCACCCAGAAGGTTTGGTGTGGGAGCACCTGTAATGGAGCAGACCAGGGATGCCCATCACCCTAGGATCAACTTGCTCCCATAAGAGCTTTAACCCTAGGGGAACTGTCAGGCCTGAACTCTATAGGGTGGTCTTGCCCATGAGACAGAGCCAGTCTGACCTGAGCACCCCTGAGTCTTCTGGCCTCTCCCAGGCCCCCAGCCTGGCTAAGCCTGCTTGTAGTGCAGCCCCTAGGTACCTCCTGGGGGCCCTTATCATAGCTCCTGTGCTGGTGGACTGTGCCTGACTGGCAGAATGCTCCAGCAGAGTGCCCCTGTCTGCACCACACTGAGCCCTCCACCCACAGCAGCCTCCAGGCTGCTTTGCCCACAGGCACTCACCTGCAGCCACCCCAACATTGCTTTGCCAGCACATGTGTGTGCAGGTAGACACAGCTTTCCCTTCCCTGCCAGTGTAAATATGCATGAGCACCCTGTCATTACACCACTGCTAGTGGAGTGCACCTTGTCCCACTTCTCCTAGTGGCACCACCATTGTTTTCAGAGCATTGGTGGTCAAGGGGCCGACTGGCCCTTCCCTGCCTGTGCCCCACCTGTGCAGCAACACTGCTACTGGTGCAAAACTAGGCACAGAAAATACTGGCTCTGGCCCTGGCACTGGGTGGCCACCACTACCAGCATGAACATGCACAGAAGGCTCACACAGCACCCACCAGTGCTCCCATGATAACACCACCACTAGCATGAACGCATGCACAGTTGCCTACAGGGGCCCCTGGTCCATACTGCCCCCACCCCCCAGACATACTGCCACTACTACTGCTGTGAATGCCTGCTCAAAGGCTGGCACCCTGCTACCTGCCAGCACCCTGCTGCAGCCAATGAGAGTCTACCCTGCTGCACTGCTGCTGCTGCTAGCATGTGCAAATAAGAACAGAATCTGCTGCCACCACCCTACGAAGTGCTTTGTCTCCATGGTTGGCATTACCCATTGGAATGCTGTGACCAGTAGCCAGGACACTCTGGCCCCTCCAGTGCAGTAGATTCCTAAACTCAAGGAGCCAGAGATCAAAGGCAGGGCCTGAAAGGAGTCCTCAAGAGTTAGAGCATGCAGTCCAGGTATCCTAAGCTGAGCCTTGGCCCCCTAAAATCTTGCCATAATGAAGAAAGTAGTTGGCTGGGCCCATGTTATATGACAATCAAACCCCCAAGGTCATCAAATAGAATAAAAGAAAAAAATACTCATCCAAAGGACAACAACTTCAAAGACTGCAAGAACATCAGCCCATAAAGATGAGAAAGAACCACTGCAAGAACTCTGACCACTCAAAAAGCCACTGTCTTCTTTCCTCCAAATTACCACATTAGTTCTCCAGCAAGGGTTCTTAACTGGGCTGAGATGGCTGAAATGACAGAAATAGAATTCAGAATATGGATAGGAATGAAGATCGTCAAGATTCAGAAGAATGTTGAAAGCCAACCTAAAAAAGCTAAGAATCACAATAAAACAATACAGGAGTGGACAGACAAAATAGCCAGTGCAGGTAAGAATGTAACTGAGCTGATACAGCTAAAAAACACTCTACAAGAATTTCATAATGTAATCACAAGCATTAAAAACAGAATAGACTAAGGTGAGGAATGAATTTCAGAGCTTGAAGACTGGCTTTCTGAAATAATAGAGTCAGAAAATAATAAAGAAAAAAGCATGAAAATGAATGAACAAAACCTCTGAGAAATATGAAATTATGTAAAGAGACTGAATCTATGACTCGTTGGCATGCCTGAAACTGATGGAGAGAATGGAAGCAACATAGAAAACACATTTATGATATCATCTGTATTAGTCCATTCTCACACTGCTATAGAGACACACCTGAGGCTGGGTATTTTATCAAGAAAAGGTGTTTAGTTAACTCATGGTTCTTTGGGCTGTACAGGCTTCTGCTTCTGAGGAGGCCTCAGGAAACTTGCAATCATGGCGGAAAGTGAAGGGGAAGCAGTCATATCTTCACATAGCCAGGAGGAATGGGGGAGGTGCTATAAACTTTTTTTGAGACAGTGTCTCCCTCTGTTGCCCGGGGTGGAGTGCAGTGGTGCAATGTCGGCTCACTGCAACCTCTGCCTCCTGGGTTCAAGTGATTCTCTTGCCTCAGCCTCCCGAGTAGCTGGGATTACAGGTGCCTGCCATCATGCCTGGCTAATTTTTTTTTTGTATTTTTAGTAGAAACAGAGGTTTCACCATGTTGGCCAGGTTGGTCTTGAACTCCTGACCTCAAGTGATCCACCTGTCTCGGCCTCCCAAAGTGCTGGATTTACAAACGTGAGCCACTGCGCCTAGCCACTACCCACTTTTAAACAAGCATATCTCAGGAGAACTCTATCAGAAGAACAGCACGGGGGAAGTCCACCCCCATGATTCAGTCACTGCTGATCAGGCCCCTCCTCCAACACTGGGAATTACAATTTGACATGAGATTTAGGTGGGGACACAGAGCCAAACCATATCATCGTCTATAAGAACTTATCCAACCTAGCTAGAGGGGCTAACATTCACATACAGGAAATGCACAGAAACCCAGCAAAGAAGACGACAAGAAGACCATCCCCAAGACACATAATCATCAGATTCCCCAACGTCAAAATGAATGAAAATATTTTAAAGGCAGCTGGAGAGAAAGGACAGGTCGCCTACAAAGGGAAGCCCATCAGACTAAAGTGGATTTCTCAGCAGAAAACCTACAAGCCAGAATCTCTAGTGAATTGACTGGTGAAAGGCTTTTCTGAAGCCAGTGAGTAAGGACTGGAGGAAGTGACTGCAGACTTCAAAGAACATGAAAAAAAAATCAAAGGAAAAAATCAAAGAACCACAACACCACCACAGGAACAAAATAAACCTCCAGTGGCCAACCCCAAAGAAAGAGACCTTTAAGAAATGTCTGATAAAGAATTCAAAATAATCATCTTTAGAATTTCAGTGACCTACAAAAGAACAAAGAAGAAAGAAAAAACTAAACAAAATCAGGAAAACAATACCTGAAAAAATTGAAGTTCAACAAAGGGATAGAAACCATTAAAAAAAAAAAAAAAGCCAAACAGGAGGATTCTGAGATGGAATAGGAAGCACCAGAAAACTCTAGACAACAATTGCATTGACAGAATTTGAAAGAACTACTGTGGAACTCTGGAGTTTATCAAAGACATACAACTTTCAGGGGAAGGCTTAGATTGTAAATTGCAGCTAATTTTGGTCAATTTTAGCTCTTAGCTCAGTAGTAGCTACCTATACCCCACTCCCAATCCCCTGGCAGGCAGCTGTGCACATGTTCCTGGAACAGCTTGCACGCAGCTTTCAGGAGACAGGGTGGATCAAAAAAAACCCCCTCTATCCTAAAAAAATCAGGGATTTGTGTCCTGATCATTGATGACTGCTTCTGATCACAGAAGTGCAAACAAAGAACTGGGCAGCCATTGTTGTTGCACTTACCCTCATTCTTGCAAGCCCCACACCCTCTGTCTGAAGTGACTTCCAAGGGATTTAAAGCTCCACTACCACTCCATCAACTCCTTCATTTTTCTCTTTTTCTTCTTTTGAGAGCCAGACATTAAAGAATTAGACATTAAGAAAACAACTGCATATACAGGGAAAATTAGAAAATGACCACACATATCCAGAGAAAAGCTCAGAAAAGGCTTAAGAAGACCTTAAGATTACACTCCAGACCAGTCCTTGGCACAGAGACAGATTACAACTATAAAGCAAATTAATAAATAAAACCTAAGGCAATAACAGCAACAAAATAAACCTTAGAAAATGGAGAAAATATGATTTCCAGAGTTATTACATTATTAAAAAGTTCCCTTTTAAACAAAAAAAATCATAATGTATACAAAGAGACAGGGAAGGATGGCCCATTCAAAGAAAAAAAATAGCAACAGAAATTATCCCTGAAAAAGTCCTGAGGGTAGACCTACTAGATAAATACTTTAAAACAACTGTCTTAATGATGCTTAAAGAACTAAAGAAAGATGGGGAGAAAGCCAAGTAAAGGATGTATGAACAAAATATAAATATCAGTAAAGAGACAGAAAACTTAAAAAGAAACCAGAAAGCTTTAAAGTATAATAACCAAAATGAAACATTCACTAGAAGAATTCAAGGCAGATTTGAGCAGAAAGAAGAATTAGCAAACTTGTAGATTAAAAAATAAATATTATCAAGTCTGAAAAACAGAAAGAAAAAAATTCAAAATGGTGAACAGAGGCTAAGTGACATATGCATCCCCATTAAGTAAAAAGTCAATAGTGTAGAAATTCCAGAAAAAAAAAGAGAAGAGAGACATAAAGGGGCGGAGAGAATATTTGAATAAATAATGACTGAAAATTTCTCAAATTTGATGAAACACATGAATATAAACAACCAAGAAGCTCAATGAATTCCAAGGAAGATAAACTCAAAAAGACTCACATTGAGACATTATTACTAAGCTTTCAAAAGTCAAAAATGGCTCATGCCTATAACTCCAGCACTTTGGGAGGCCAAGGCAGGAAGATTGCTTGAGTTCAGGAGTTTGAGACCATCCTGGGCAACATAGGAAGACCTGGTCTCTACAAAAAAAAAAAAAAAAAAAGAAAAAGAAAAAGAAAAAGAAAAAAAAAATTAGCCAAGTGTGGTTGCAAATGCCTATAGTCTCAGCTAATCAGGAAGCTGAGGCAAGAGGATAATTTGAGTCCAGGATATTAAGGCTGCTGTAAGCCATGATCAATCAGGCCACTACATTCTATCCTGGGTGACAAAGTGAGATCCTGATTCACAAAAAAAAAAAACAAAAAAAAACAAGAGTCAAAGATAAAGAGAGAACCTTGAAAGCAGCAATAGAGAAGTGATTCATCATATACAAGGCATCCTTAATAAGATAATCAGCATATTCTTCATGCTGATTATGAAAACTTTGGATGGAAAGTAGAAGGCAGGAATCAATATATTTAAAATGCTAAGAGGAAAAAAAAATTCAACCAAGAGTCCTATATCTGGCAAAAGTGTCCTTCGAAGTACGGGATAAATTAAAATATTCCCAGATAAACAAAAGCTAAGGGAGATTGTTACCACCAGATCCGCCCTATAAGAAATGTGCAAAGGAGTCCTGCAGGGTGAAATAAAAGGATATTAGGTAGTAACTCAAAGCCATAGGAAGGAATAAAGATCTCAATAAAGACAAATACAAGGGCAATTGTACAAGCTAGTGTTATTGGAACAATGGTTTGTAACTACACTTTTTGGTTTCTACATAATTTAAGAGATAAATACATTTAAAAGAATTATTAGTTCATGTTGTGGGGTACATATGGTATAAAGGTGTAATTTTAGAACATCAACAACTGAAAGAAGTGAGAAAGAAGCTGTAAAGCATCAGAATTTCTGTATGCTACTGAAGTTAAGCTGGTATCAATTCAAATCTTAGTGTTATAACTTTAGGATATTAAATGTAAGCCAAATGGTAACCATAAAATTAGCTATAAAATATACCAAAGGAAATGAGAAAGGAATCTAAACATCCCATTTAACAGTCAGCTAAACACACACAAGACCACACATAAACAGTAATAAAAAAATGCAGTACAAAAAAGCTATAAGGCCTATAGAAGAGAAATCATAAAATAACAGAAATCCCTCTTTATCAGCAATTACTTTAAATGTAAGTGAATTAAAGCCTCTACTCAAAAGATAGAGATTGACTGAATGGATAAAAACACATAGTCTAACCATATGTGGTTTATAACAGACTCACTTTTGATACAGAGTCACAAATAAATTGAAAGTGAAAGGATAGAAAAAGATATTCCATGCAAATGGTATCCAAAACAGAGTGGGGTAGCCATATCAATATCAGACAAAATGGCCTTTAAATTTATAAAGTTAAAAGAGACTAAGAAGCACATTATATTTTCTAAAAAGCTGAACATAGTAAGAAGATACAACAATTATAAATATTTAAGCCTCTAATGAGAGACCATCAAAATATATGAAGCAAAAAATGAGAGAAAATAGAAATATACAGTTCTATAATAGTTGTACAATTCAATATTCCACACTGAAAAACAGATAGACCAACCAGACAGAAGTAAAAGAGGACTTAATACAATAAACCAACTAGATCTAACGGTGATATATAACACTCTATACACAAACAAAAGTATACACATTCTTTTCAAGTGCACATGAGACATCATCCAGGATAGGCCATATGTTAGACCATAAGTGAAGTCTTGATAGACTTAAAAAGATAGATGCCATACAATGTGTCTTCTATGAGCACAGTGGAATGAAGTTAGAAATCAATAACAGAAGTACAATTGAGAAATTAACAAACTTGTGGAAATTAAATAACACTCTCTTAACCAACGGATCAAGGCAGAAATCAGGAAGAAAATTAGAAAATAATTAGAGATAAATGAAAACAAAAATACAACATACCAAAAACATATAAGATACAGTGAAAGCAGTGCAAAGAGGGAAACTTGTAGCTATAAATACTTATAATAAAAAATAAGAAAAATCTCAAGCCAACAACCTAACTTCACAACTCAAGAAAGCAGAAAAAGAAAAAAAGAACCCAAAGCAAGTAACAGAAAACATAAACATTAAAGCAGAGATTAAAAATTAGAGAATAGAAAAACCATAGAGAAAATCAATGAAATCAAAAGTTGGGTCTTCAGAAAATCAACAAAATTGATAAAATTTTAGTTATATGTAATAAGAAACAGAGAGAGAAGAGTCAAATTACTAAAATCAGAAGTGAAAATGGGGACATTATTGCTGATTCTATGGAAATAAAAAGAATTTTAAGGTACTGGAGAGGATGTGGAGAAATAGGAACACTTTTACACTGTTGGTGGGACTGTAAACTAGTTCAACCATTGTGGAAGTCAGTGTGGCGATTCCTCAGGGATCTAGAACTAGAAATACCATTTGACCCAGCCATCACATTACTGGGTATATACCCAAAGGACTATAAATCATGCTGCTATAAAGACACATGCACATGTATGTTTATTGCGGCACTATTCACAATAGCAAAGACTTGGAACCAACCCAAATGTCCAACAATGATAGACTGGATTAAGAAAATGTGGCACATATACACCATGGAATACTATGCAGCCATAAAAAATGATGAGTTCATGTCCTTTGTAGGGACATGGATGAAACTGGAAACCATCATTCTCAGTAAACTGTCGCAAGGACAAAAAACCAAACACCACATGTTCTCACTCATAGGTGGGAATTGAACAATGAGAACTCATGGACACAGGAAGGGGAACATCACACTCCGGGGACTGTTGTGGGGTGGGGGGAGGGGGGAGGGACAGCATTAGGAGATATACCTAATGCTAAATGACGAGTTAATGGGTGCAGCAAACAACATAGCACATGGATACATATGTAACAAACCTGCACATTGTGCACATGTACCCTAAAACCTAAAGTATAATAATAAAAAATAATAATAATAATAATAAAGAGAGTATTATGAACATTTGTATGGCAACAAATTGGATAATATAGATGAAAAAATAATTCCTAAAATACAAAACTTGCCATGACCAAGTTACAAAGAAATACAAACCATGAATAGACTTATAACTAGTAAAAAGATTTAATCAGTCATAAAAAATCTTCTGATTAAAAAAAAAGAAAAAAAGCCCTGAATCTGTTGGCTTCACTGGTGTATTCTGCCAAATCTTTAAAGAAGAATAATATCAGTCCTTGTAAACTTTTCGAAAAATTGAAGAGGACCAACACTTCTAACTCAATCTGTGAGGCCAGTATTATGCTGTTACCAAGCTAGAGAAAGACACTACAACTATAAACTATATTGACTATATTAATATTCCTCATGAACAGTGATGCAAAATACTCAATAGAATACTATTAAATAGAATTCAGTAGCATATTAATGGAATTATACACTATAACCAAGTGGAATATATTTCTGGAATATAAGGATGATTTAACATGTGAAAATTAATCATTGCAATATATTAAGGTTACAAATTAATAAAATAAATATACTAAGCAGACTCAGAGGGAGACTCAAAAAAAGAGGGGAAAAACCCACACGATCATCTCAATTCAGCAGAAAAAGCATTTGATGAAACTCACCACCCTTTTATAATAAAAACACTCAACAAATTAGAAATAGAAAGAAATTATCTTAATATAATAAAAGCCATATATAAAAATAAAGATTCCACAAAAAACTATTAGAGCTAATAAATACATTTAGTAAAGTAGCAGAATATGAAGTCAACACATAAAAGTCAGTTGCATTTCTTTATATAAACAATCAGCAAAGGAAATTATAAAAACTTTCATTTACAATAGCATGAAAAAGAATAAAATACTTAAGAATTAATTTAACCAAGGAGGTGAAACACTTGTACAATGACATCTATAAAACATTACTGAAAAAATTAAAGAACATATAAACAAAGGAAAACATATCCCATGTTCCTAGATTAGAGGACTTAATATTGTTAAGATGTCAATATAACCCAAAGTGATCTATGGATTCAATGCAACCTCTATGAAAATCCACTTTTTTTTTGCAGATATAGAACAACACATCCTTAACTTCATCTGGAATCTCATGGCCAAATCTGATAGCCAAAATAATTTTGAAAGAGAAGAATAAAGTTGGAAGATTTACAATTTCTGATTTCAAAACTTACTACACAGCTGTAATAAGACATTTTGGTACTGTTACAGGGAGTGACATATAGACTATTGGAATAGAATCTAGATCCCATAAACAAACACTCTCATATATGGTCAAATCAATTTTGACAAGGATACTGAGCCCATTGAGTTAAGAAAGAATAGTCTCTTCACTAAATGGTGCAGGTAAAACTTGATGGTGCAGGTAAAACTTGATTATCTCTTAGAAGCTACAAAGGGCAAAAGTTAATGACATTACATTTGGTAACAATTTCTAAAATATGATATCAAAGGCACAAACAAGAAATGAAAAAATAGACAACTGGACTTCATAAACATTTAAAAACTGTGTACCTCAAATGACACTATCAACACAGTAAAAAGGCCACACATAGAATGGAAGAAAATATTTGCTAATCATATATCTGGTAAGGGACTATTATCTGGAATATATAAAGAACTCCTAAAACTCAACAATAACAAAATAAACAACTCAATTCAATAATGGGCAAAGATAGGAGGCGTAGCAAGATGGCAGAATAGAAAACTCCACCAATCATCTCCCCTTGCCCCCAGCAAGAACACCAAGCTAACAAATATCTACACAGTAAAAAAAAAAAACCACCTTCATAAGAACCAAGAATCAGGTGAGCGCTCATAACACCTGGTTTTAACTTCATATCATTAAAAGAGGCACTAAGGAGATAGAAAAAACAGTTCTGAATCCCTGATGCCACCCCTCCTCTTGGTAGTGGTGATGTGGTGTGTAGAGTACCTGGGTGCTCAGGGAGGGAGGGAGAAAACAGCAATTGTGAGGCACTGAACTCAGTGCTGTCCTGTTAAAGCATAAAGGTAAACTAAACCAAACTCAGCTGAAGTAAATCCACAGAGGGAGAATTTCAACCATCCCTAGCCAGAGGGGAACTGCCAATCCCAGCAGTCTGAACTTGAGTGTGTGGAAACATCACCACCAAGGGCTACAGCTCTCTGTGTCTCCAAATAAATTTGAAAGGCAGTGTAGGGCATAAGGACTACAACTCTTAGGTGAGTCCTAGTGCTGAACTAGGCCCAGAGATAGTGGATTGGGTGGGGCAGAGTGGGGGGCAAACAACATATTGAGACACCAGCTGGGTCAGCCAAGGGACTGCTGGTATCACCTCTCCCATAACCCGAGGCTGCACAACTCATGGCTCCAATAGAGACCCCTTCTTTCTGATTAAGGACAGGAGAGAAAAGAGTGGAGAGGACTTTGTCTTGCATCTAGGATACCAACCCAGTCACATCAGGATAGGGCACTGGTCAGAGTCTTGAGGCCCCTATTCAAGGCCCTATCTCTCAGAAAAAATTTCTAAACATCACCTGGGCCAGAAAAGAATCCAGTGCTTTGAAGGAAAGAACCCAGTTCTGGCAGCATTGATCACTTGCTAACTGCAGAGCCCCTGGGCCCTGAATAACCAGCAGCAATATCCAGGTCCAATGTTAAGGGCCTTGGATGAACCCCTCAGACTTGCCAGTTTCAGATGAGACTCAGCACATTATCAGCTGTGGTGGCTATGGGGCAAAACTCCTTCTGCTTGAGAAAAGCAGAGGGAAATGTAAAGGGGACTTTGTCTTGTACCTTAGGTATTAGCACAGCCACAGAGGAGGAGAGCATCAAGCAGGCTCTTGGGGTCCCTGATTCCAGGACATGACTCTTAGATGGCATTTCTAGACCTGTCCTGGGCCAGAGAGTAATTCACTGCCTTGAAGGCTGAGTCCCAGGCCAGGCAGCATTCACAATAAGCTGACTTAAGTGACCTTGGACCTTAATGGAATGTTAGTGGTAGTCTGACAGTACTTCTCATGGCCTGGGGTGGTGGCGGCTATGGGGTGGAGCTCCTCTGCTTTTAGAAAAGGAGAGAAGAGTGGGAAGGACTCTGTCTTGTGTTTTGAGTGCCAGCCCTGGCTCCCAGACAGCACTTCTGGACCTACCCAGGACCTAGGGCGCCTTGCCACCCTTGAAGAGAAGGATGCAAGCCTGGCTGGCTTTGCTACTTGCAGATCGTAGAGCCCCAAGACCTTCAGTGAACATAGGCATTAGCCAGGGAGTGATTATAGCAGGCCTTGGGTGAGATCCAGTGCTGTACTAAATTTAGGTCTGACTCAGCACAATAATAGTAGTGGTGGCCACAAGGGTGTCACTTCACCCCCAGCTTAAGGTGGCTTAGAATAGAGAGAGAGAGAGAGACTCTGTATGTTTGGGAGAAAGTAAGTAAAGAATAAGAGTCTCTGTCATGTAACCCAGATAATTCTCCCAGATTTGTCCAAGACTATTAAAGCAGTACTTCTATGAGTCTGCAAGAACTATAGCATTACTGGGCTTGGGGTGCCCCCAAAGCAGATACAGTTTAGATTATAATACCCAAGTCCTTTCAAATATCTGGAAAGCCTTCCAAGAAGTATGGATAGAAATAAGACCCGACCGGCCGGGCGCGGTGGCTCACGCTTGTAATCCCAGCACTTTGGGAGGCCGAGGCAGGCAGATCACGAGGTCAGGAGATTGAGACCACAGTGAAACCCCGTCTCTACTAAAAAATACAAAAAATTAGCCAGGCGTGGTGGTGGGCGCCTGTAGTCCCAGCTACTCGGAGAGGCTGAGGCAGGAGAATGGCATGAACCCGGGAGGCGGAGCTTGCAGTGAGCCGAGATTGTGCCACTGCACTCCAGCCTGGGTGACAGAGCGAGACTCCATCTCACAAAAAAACAAAAAAAAAAAGACCCGACCATGAAGACTAAGATAAATACCTAACTCTTCAATGCCCACATACCAAAGAACATCTACTAGCATCAACACTATCCAGGAAAACATGACTTCACCAAATGAACTAAATAAGGCACCAGAGACCAATCCTGGAGAAAGAGAGCTATGTGACCTTTCATATAGAGAACTCAAAATAGCTGTGTTGAGGAAACTAAAAAAAAAACTCGAGATAACATAGAGAAGGAATTCTGAATTCTATCAGATAAATTTAACAAGAGACTGAAATAATCAAAAGAATCAAGCAGAAAATCTGGAGCTGAAAAATGCAATTGGCATACTGAACAATGCATAAGAGTGTTTAAATAGAATGGATCAAGCAGAAGAAAGAATTAGTGAGCCTGAAGGCAGGCTATTTAAAATACACAATCAGAAGAGACGAAAGAAAAGAGAATAAAAAAGAATGAAGCATGGCTACAACATCTGGAAAATAGCCTCAAAAGAGCAAACCTAAGACATGTCCTTAAAGAGGAGGTAGGGAAGGAGATAGGAGTAGAAGTTTCATTCAAAGGAATAATAACAGAGAGCTTCCAAAACCTAGAGAAAAATATTAATATTCAAGTAAAGAAGATTATAGAACACCAAGAAGATTTAACTCCAAGAATACTGCCTCAAGGCATTTAATAATCAAACTCCCAAACGTCAAGGATAAAGAAAGGACTCTAAAAGTAGCAAGAGAAAACAAACAAATAACATACAATGGAGCTCAAATGCTGGGCAGCAGACTTTTCAGTGGAAACTTTACAGGATAGGAGAAAGTAGCATGACTTATTTAAAGTGCTGAAGGAAAAACCTTTTACCCTAGAATAGTATATCTGGTGAAAATATCCTTGAAACATGCGGAACTAATAAAGACTTTCCTAGACAAACAAAACCTGAGGGATTTCATCAATACCAGATCCATCCTACAAGAAATGCTAAAGGGAGTATTTCAATCAGAAAGAAAAGGACATTAATGAGCAATATATAACCACCTGAAGGTACAAAACTTACTGGTAATAGCAAATACACAGAAAAGCATAAAATATTATAACACTGTAACTGTGGTGTGTAACTACTCTTATCCTAAGTAGAAAGACTAAATGATGAAACAATAAAAAATAATAACTACAACTTTTCAAGACATAGTACAATAAGATATAAACAGAAACAACAAAAAGTTAAAAAGCAGGAGGACAAAGTTAAGGTGAGTTTTTATTAGTTTTATTTTTCGCTGTTGGTTTATGCAAATAGTGTTAAGTTGTTATCAGGTTAAATAGTGGGTTATAAGATAGTATTCGCATGCCTCATGGTAACCTCAAACCAAGAAACATACAATGAATACACAAAAAATAAAAAGCAGGAAACTAAATCATATCACCCAAAAATATCATGTTCACTTGAGGAAGACAGGAATGAAAGAAGGAAGAGAAGACCACAAAACAACCGGAAAACAAATAACAAAATGCCAGGAGTAAGTCATTACTTACCAAGAATTACTTTGAATGTAAATGGATTAAACTCTTCAATCAAAAGACACAGAATGGCTGAATGGACGAAAAAAGATCCATTGATCTGCTGCCTACAACAAAACACTTCACCTATAAAGACACACGTTGACTAAAAATAAAAGCATAGAAAAAGATATTCTATGCCAATTGAAACCAGAAAAAGAGGAGTCACTATACTTATATCAGAAAAAATAGATTTCAAGATAAAAACTATAAGAAGAGAAAAGAAGATCACTATAAAATAATGAAGGGGTCAATTCAGCAAGAGGATATAACAATTTTAAAATATATATGTACCCAATATGGGAACACCTATACATAACCACAAAAGACTCACAATAGTCAAAGCTATCCTAAGCAAAAAGAACCAAACTGGAGGAATCACATTACCAGACTTCAAATTATACTACAGAGGTACAAATTATACTACAGAGGTATAGTTACCAAAACAGCATGGTACTGGCATAAAAACAGACATATTGACCAATGGGACAGAATAGAGAACCCAGAAACAAATCCACACACCTACAGTGAGCTCATTTTTGACAAAGGTGCCAAGAACATATGCTGGGGAAAAGACAGCATCATCAATAAATGGCTCTGGGAAAACTGGATATCCCTTTGCAAAACAATGAAAATAGACCTCTACATCTCACCATATACAAAAATCAAATCAAAACGGATTAAAGACTTAAATATTTTTAAGACCTCAAACTATGAAACTACTACAAGATTGAGGTATATCTCTAGGACATTGGTCTGGGAAAAGACTTCTTATGCAACACCCCACGAGCACCCTCAAAGCAAACATGAACAAATGGGATCACATCAAGTTAAAAAGCTCTGCACAGCAAAGGATACAATCAACAAAGTGAAGAAAGAAACCACAGAATGGGAGAAAATATTTGCAAACTACCCCTCTGATAAGGAATTAACCAAAATATATAAAAAGCTCAAAATAACTCTATATGAAAAAAAATCTAATAATCTGATCAAAAGATGGGCAAAATATTTGAATAGACTTTTCTAAAAAATCACATACAAATGGAAAACAGGCTTATGGAAAGGTGCTCAACATCAATGATCATCAGGGAAATGCAAATCAAATATCATCTCACTTCAGTTAAAATGGCTTATATCCAAAAGACAGGCAATAACAAATGCTGCAAGGATGTGGAGAAGAGGGAACTTTCATGCACTATTGGTAGGAATACAAATTAGCAAAACTGTGAACAGTTTGGAGGTTCCTCCAAACTAAAAACTGAGCTACCTACTATATGATCCAGCAAACCTACTATTGGGTACATACCCAAAAGAAAGAAAATCTGTATATTGAAAAGACATCTACAATCCTATATTTGGAAAAAACCTAAGCATCCATCCATACATGAATAAATAAACAAAACATGCTACATATATGCAATGGAGTACTATTCAATCATATCAAAGAATAAAAGCCTGTCATTTGTAACAAGATAGATGTTACTGGAGATTATTAACTGAAATAAGCCAGGCACAAAAAGACAAACATTAAATATTCTCACTTATTTGTGTGATCTAAAAATAAAATCAATTAAACTCAGGGACAGAGACAGTAGAAGGCTTATATGGTTTGGCTCTGTGTCGCCATCCAAATCTCATGTTGAAGTGTAATCTCCAATGAGGTGAGGCCTGGTGGGAGGTGACTGAATCATGGTGGTGGTTTCCAATGGTTTGGCACAATCCCCCTAGTGCTGCCTCATGATAGAGTTCTCATAAGATCGGGTTGTTTAAAAACATGCAGCACTGCCCCCTTTGCTCTCTCTTCCTCCTTCTCTGGCCATGAGAAGACATGCCTTGCTTCCCCTTCCCCTTCCACCATGAGTATAAGTTTCCTGAGGCCTCCTCAGCCATGTAGAACTGTGAGTCAATTAAATTTATTTTCTTTATAAATTACCCAGTCTCAGGTAGTTCTTTAAAGTAGTGTGAGAATGGACGGATACAGAAAACTACCAGAGGGTGAGGAGGGTAGTGGGGGTTTGGGGAGGTGTTGAGGATGGTTAATGGCTAGAAAATATTAGAAAGAAAGAATAAGACCTACTATTTGACAGAACAATAGGGTGACTACAGTCAATAATAATTCTGTCTTTTAAAACAACTTAAAGAATATAATTGGACCCCCAGAAAATGATGAGTTCATGTCCTTTGTAGGGACATGGATGAAACTGGAAACCATCATTCTCAGCAAACTATCGCAAGGACAAAAAACAAAACACGGCATGTTCTCACTCATAGGTGGGAATTGAACAATGATAACACATGGACACAGGAAGGGGAATATTACACTCCAGGGACTGTTGTGGGGTGGGGGAGCGGGGAGGGGTAGCATTAGGAGATATACCTAATGCTAAATGACGAGTTAATGGGTACAGCACACCAACATGGCACATGGATACATATGTAATAAACCTGCACATTGTGCACATGTACCCTAAAACTTAAAGTATAATAATATTTTTTTAAAAAGCAACTGTTTTTAGTAACTACCTTAGAACTCTACTCACTTTTATTATAACACACCTACAATTACAGACTAAAGTGGTTGAAAAGACATGTGACATGTTTTTTTCTGCAGATAAAGCTATATGAAAATTAAAAATATAAATAACTTTCATATTTGAAGTAGCAATGTTATAAATTAGAAAATACAGATTGGCAACATAAAATATTTTTTAAAAATTGTTCTAAAATGGGATTGCAGTGGTCGTTGTATAACTCTATAAATTTAATAAAAACATTTAATTGTAAAAAGAAGAATGTAATTGGATTGTTTGTAACTCAAAGGATAAATGCTTGAGGGGATGAATATCCCATTGTCCATTATATGGTTATTTCACATTGCATGTATTCAAAACATCTCATGTGCCCCATAAATATATACACCCACAATGTACCCACAAATTTTTTTTTTAAATAAAAGATTTTTAAAAAAGAAAAAAAGATTTTAAAATATTGCTTTTCCACTTCATAAATAGGTATTTGAGTGATGATGTTATGAAGCAGCTTCTCTGTAGCTCTATTGCTGTCTGTGGTTGTGGCTCTTTTGTATGGGTGTGGAAGTGTTCCACGGCTGACATTGTATGCTGCATGCTCTATTTTGGAATATCTAGTTTGGAGACTAAGATCAAGTATCCATCACCATCATAGTTACAGAGCCTTCAGCAGCAGTCTTGGCCAGTGGCTACAACAATGTTATTCTCCAAGACAAATGATATATTCAGGAGACGGAGCAACTTCTTTCAAAGTTGAAATCTGCACTCTGAAGCATCAGTAAAGAACATGTTGCTATCATAGCTCATCCAGGCCAGAGAGCTCCCATAGACGAATTGAACCTGGGACCCAGTCTCCAGTGGCACAAAACTCTGACATCAGCTAATCAAAAGGCATCTTGCTGACCCATGGCATACTGGTTGCGTTTTCAAACATTAATGTACGCAGAAACACTCTTCATTTGAAGTCACATGAACCTGCTACTAGCAAAACATTGTTGGAATGCCAATCCAAACAAAGGACAATGAAATTAATTGGCCTTTAAATTAACTTGCTTATCCACCATTCATTTTCACACACACATAACAAGTGATGCTCCACTACCCACAACAATTTTGTTCTCTAGGAGGGACCACTTCACAAAAGTAGTTGCATGATTAATTCTCAGGATCACCAGGGTTAGCTTCCAGACACCATCTTTCTGACTCATGCAAATGATAATGTGGTCATGTTTGGGAGCCCAGTCAGTACCTGTGACTGTGCTTCTGGAGTTTATGAGGTTTCACTATTGGCTCCCATTCTTCTTACAGATGTGGACTTTGTGATTATTCAGGCCAAGGGCAATTTGGGTATGATCCCTGTTCCAGAAATGACACGTGATTGGCTCTAGGAAAAACTTGCAGAGACAAAATTCTTGCTGTTTTCAAAGGTAGAAAGCTGGGATTGAGGCACTCCTGAAAGGCTCAGACTGGAGAATTTGAAGACTGACCAGTCCCTTGAATGGGCTCTGGCCAGTTATACCACATTTTATAGTAGGTTATATCTTCTTTGCATTTAAAAATATGCTGGTCCAGGTTCCAAGATGGCCAAATACGAACAGCTCTGGTCTGCAGCTCCCAGTGTGATCGATGCAGAAGATGGGTGATTTCTGCATTTCCTACTGAGGTACTTGGTTCATCTCACTGGGAGTGGTTGGACAGTGGGTGCAGCCCATAGAGGGTGAGCTGAAGCAGGGCGGGGCATTGCCTCTCCTAGGAAGCACAAGGGGTTGGGGGATTTCCCTTTCCTAGCAAAGGGAAGCTGTGACAGACTGTACCTGGAAAAATGGGATACTCCCACCCAAATACTGTGCTTTTCCCAAAGTCTTAGCAATGGGCAGACAAGGAGATTCTCTCCTGTGCCTGGTTCCACAGGTCCCACGCCCACAGAGCCTTGCTCACTGCTAGTTCAGCAATCTGAGATTGAGCTGTGAGGTGGCAGCCTGGCTTGGGGAGGGGCATCAGCCATTGCTGAGGCTTCAGTAGGTAAACAAAGTGGCTGGGAAGCTCAAAATGAGTGGAGCCCACCACAGCTTAGCAAGGCCTACTGCCTCTAGACTTCTCCTCTGTGGGCAGGGCTTAGCTGAACAAAAGGCAGCAGACAACTTCTGCAGACTTAAATGTCCCTGTCTGATAGCTCTGAAGAGAGCAGTGGTTCTCCCAGCATGGCATTTGAGCTCTGAGAACAGACAGGCTGCCTCCTAAGTGGGTCGCTGACCCCCGTTCAGCCAAACTGGGAGACACGTCCCAGTAGAGGCTGACAGATACCTCATATAGGTAGGTGCCCCTCTGGGATGAAGCTTCCAGAGGAAGGATTAGGCAGTAATATTTGCTGTTCTGCAGCCTCCACTGGTGATACCCAGGCAAACAGGGTCTGGAGTGGGCCTCCAGGAAACTCCAACAGACCTGCAGCTGAGGGACCTGACTGTTAGAAGGAAAACTAATAAACAGAAAGGAATAGCATCAACATCAACAATAAGAACATCTACGCCAAAACCCCATCTGTAGGTCACCAACATCAAAGACCAAAGGTAGATAAGACCACACAGATGAAGATAAACCAGAGCAGAAAAGCTGAAAATTCTAAAAATCAGAGTGCCTCTTCTCCTCCCAAGGATTGCAGCTCCTCGCCAGTAATGGAACAAAGCTGGACAGAGAATGACTTTAACAAGTTGACAGAAGTAGGCTTCAGAAGGTCAGTAATAACAAACTTCTCCAAGCTAAAGGAGCAGGTTACAACCCATCACAAGGAAGCTAAAAACCTTGAAAAAAGGCTAGAAGAAAGGCTAAATAGAATAAACAGCATAGAGAAGACCTTAAATGACATCATGGAGCTGAAAACCATGGCACGAGAAATTCGTGATGCATGCACAAGCTTCAATAGCTGATTCGATCAAGTGGAAGAAAGGGTATCAGTGGTGGAAGATCAAATTAATGAA
This sequence comes from Hylobates moloch, assembly GCF_009828535.3. Classification (NCBI taxonomy): domain Eukaryota; kingdom Metazoa; phylum Chordata; class Mammalia; order Primates; family Hylobatidae; genus Hylobates; species Hylobates moloch. The sequence continues at coordinate 40,384,573 of NW_026652279.1, forward strand.
ATAAAGTGAGAAAACAAGGTAGAGAAAAACGAGTAAAAAGAAATGAACAAAGCCTCCAAGAAATATGAGACTATGTGAAAAGACTAAATCTAGTTTGATTGGTGTACCTGAAAGTCATGGGGAGAATGGAACCAAGTTGGAAAACACTCTGCAGGATATTATACAGTAGAACTTCCCCAACTTAGCAAGGCAGCCCAACATTCAAATTCAGGAAATATAGAGAACATTACAAAGATACACCTTGAGAAGAGCAACCCCAAGGCACATAATTGTCAGATTCACCAAAGTTGAAATGAAGGAAAAACTGTTAAGGGCAGCGAGAGAGAAAGGTCGAGTTACCCACAAAAGGAAGCCCATCAGACTAACAGCGGATCTCTTGGCAGAAATCCTACAAGGCAGAAGAGAGTGGGGGCCAATATTCAACATTCTTAAAGAATTTTCTACCTGGAATTTCATATCCAGCCAAACTAAGCTTCATAACTGAAGTAGAAATAAAATCCTTTACAGACAAGCAAATGCTGAGACATTTTGTCACCACCAAGCCTGCCTTACAAGAGCTCCTGAAGGAAGTACTAAACATGGAAAGAAACAGTTGGTACCAGCCACTGCAAAAACATGCCAAATTATAAAGATCATAGATGCTAGGAAGAAACCACATCAATTAACAGGCAAAATAACCAGCTGACATCATAATGGCAGGATCAAATTCATACATAAAAATATTAACCTTAAATGTAAATGGGCTAAATGTGCCAATTAAGACACAGACTGGCAAATTGGATAAAGTGTCAAGACCCATCAGTGTGCTGTATTCAAGAGACCCATCTCACGTGCAAAGACACACATAAGCTCAAAATAAAGGGATGGAGGAAGATCTACAAAGCACATGAAAAGCAAAAAAAAAAAAAAAAAAAAAAGCAGGGGTTGCAATCCTAGCCTCTGATAAGAGAGACTTTAAACCAACAAAGACCAAAAAAGACAAACCATTACATAATGGTAAAGGGTTCAGTTAAACAACAAGAGGTAACTATCCTAAATATATACGCACCCAATACAGGAGCACCCAGATTCATAAAGCAAGTCCTTAGAGACATACAAAGAGACTTAAACTCCCACATAATAATAATGGGAGACTTTAACACTCCACTGTCAATATTAGGCAGATCAATGAGACAAAAGGTTAACAAGGACATCCAGGACTTGAACTCAGCTCTGCAACAAGCAGACCTAATAGACATCTACAGAACTCTCCACCCCAAATCAACAGAATATACATTTTTCTCAGCACCACATTGCACTTATTCTAAAATTGACCACATAATTGGAAGCAAAGCACTCTTCAGTAAAGTAAAAGAATAGAAATCACAACAAACTGTCTCTCAGACCACAGTGCAATCAAATTAGAACTCAGGATTAAGAAACTCACTCAAAACTTCTCAACTATATGGAAACTGAACAACTTGCTACTGAATGACTAATGGGTAAATAATGAAATGAAGGCAGGAATAAAGATGTTCTTTGAAACCAATGAGAACAAAGACACAGTGTACCAGAATCTCTGGGACACATTTAAAGCAGTGTGTAGAAGGAAATGTATAGCACTAAATGCCCACAAGAGAAAGCAGGAAAGATCTAAAATTGACACCCTCATATCACAATTAAAAGAACTAGAGAAGCAAGAGGAAACAATTCAAAAGCTAGCAGAAGGCAAGAAATAACGCAGATCGGAAAGAGATAGAGACATAAAAAACCTTTCAAAAAATCAAAGAATCCAGGAGCTGGTTTTTTGAAAAGATCAACAAAATTGATAGACCACTGCCAAGACTAATAAAGGAGAAAAGAGAGAAGAATCAAATAGATGCAATAAAAAATGAAAAAAGGGATATCACCACCTATCCGATAGAAATACAAACGATCTTTGGAGAATACTATAAACATCTCTGCGCAAATAAACTAGAAAATCTAGAAGAAATGGATAAATTCCTGGACACACACACCCTCCACAGACTAAACCAGGAAAAAGTTGAATCTCTGAATAGACCAATAACAGGCTCTGAAATCGCGGCAATAATTAATAGCCTACCAACCAAAAAAAGTCCAGGACCAGACGGATTCACAGCCAAATTCTAACAGACACAAAGAGGAGCTGGTACCATTCCTTCTGAAACTATTCCAATCAATATAAAAAGAGGGGAGCCTCCCAAACTCATTTTATGAGGCCAACATCATCCTGATACCAAAGCCAGGCAGAGATACAACAAAAAAAGAGAATTTTAGACCAATATCACTGATGAACATGGATGCAAAAATCCTCAATAAAATACTGGCAAACCGAATCCAGCACCACATCACAAAGCTTATCCAACACGATCAGGTTGGCTTCCTCCTTGGGATGCAATGCTGGTTCAATATATGCAAATCAATAAATGTAATCCATCACATAAACAGAACGAATGACAAAAACCACATGATTATTTCAATAGATGTAGAAAAGGCCTTTGACAAAACTCAACAGTCCTTCATGCTAAGAACTCTCAATAAACTAGATATTGACAGAATGCATCTCAAAATAATAAGAGCTATTTATGACAAACCCACGGTGAATATCATACTCAATGGGCAAAAATTGGAAGCATTCCCTTTGAAAACCGGCACAAGACAAGGAAGCCATCTCTCACCACTCCTATTTAACATAATGTTGGAAGTTCTGGCCAGGGCAATCAGGCAAGAGAAAGCAATAAAGTGTATTCAATTAGGAAAAGAAGAGTCAAATCGTCCCTGTATGCAGATGACATGATTGTATATTTAGAAAACTCCATTGTCTCAGTCCAAAATCTACTTATCTGATAAGCAAATTCAGCAAAGTCTCCAGATACAAAATCAATGTGCAAAACTCACAATCATTCATATACAGCAATAACAGACAAAAAAAGAGCCTAATCATGAGTGAATTCCCATTCGCAATTGCTACAAAGAGAAGAAAATACCTAGGAATCCAGCTTACAAGGGATGTGAAGGACCTCTTGAAGGAGAACTACAAACCACTGCTCAACGAAATAAAGAACACACAATCAAATGGAAGAACATTCCATACTCATGGATAGGAAGAATCAATATCGTGAAAATGGCCATAGTTCCCAAGGTAATTTATAGATTCAATGCCATCCCCATCAAGTTACCAATGACTTTCTTCACAGAATTGGAAAAAACTACTTTAAAATTCATATGGAACCAAAAAAGAGCCAAGACAATCCTAAGCAAAAAGAGCAAAGCTGGAAGCATCATGCTACCTGACTTCAAACTGTACTACAAGGCTACAGTAAACAAAGCAGCATGGTACTGGTAACAAAACAGAGATATAGACCAATGGAACAGAACAGAGGCCTCAGAAATAACACCACACACCTACAATCATCTGATCTTTGACAAACCTGACAAAAACAAGAAATGGGGAAAGGACTCCCTATTTAATAAATGGTGCTGGGAAAACTGGCTAGCCATTTGTAGAAAGCTGAAACTGGCTCCCTTACTTACACCTTATACAAAAGTGAATTCAAGATAGATTAAAGACTTAAATGTTAGACCTAAAACCATAAAAACCCTAGAAGAAAACCTAGGCAATACCATTCAGGACATGGGCAATGACTTCATGACTAATACAGCAAAAGCAATGGCAACAAAAGCCAAAATAGACAAATGGGATCTAATTGAACTAAAGCGCTTCTGCACAGCAAGAGAAACTACCATCAGAGTGAAAACGCACCATATAAATGAGAGAAAATTATTGCAATCTACCTGTCTGACAAAGGGCTAACATCCAGAATCTACAAAGAACTTAAACAAATTTACAAGAAAAAAACTACCCCATCAAAAAGTGGGCAAAGGGTCTGAACAGACACTTCTCAAAAGAAGACTTCTGGAGAGTGGTGGTTCTCCCAGCATGCAGCTTGGGATCTGAGAACGGACAGAATGCCTCCTCAAGTGGGTCCCTGACCCTTGAGTAGCCTAACTGGGAGGCACCCCCGAGTAGGGGCCGACTGACACCTCACACAACCAAGTACTCCTCTGAGACAAAACTTCCAGAGGAACAATCAGGCAGCCACATTTGCTGTTCACAAATATCTGCTGTTCTGCAGCCTCCACTGCTGATACCCAGGCAAACAGGGTCTGGAGTGGACCTCTGGCAAACTACAACAGATCTACAGCTGAGGGTCCTGACAGAAGGAAAACTAACAAACAGAAAGGACATCCACACCAAAACCCCATCTGTATGTCACCATCATCAAAGACCAAAGGTTGATAAAACCACAAAGATGGGGAAAAAACAGAGCAGAAAAGCTGAAAATTCTAAAAACCAGAGCGTCTCTCCTCCTCCAAAGGAACACAGCTCCTCACCAGCAATGGAACAAACCTGGACAGAGAATGACTTTGATGAGTTGAGAGAAAAAGGCTTCAGATGATCAAACTACTCCGAGCTAAAGGAGGAAGTTTGAACCAACGGCAAAGAAGTAAAAAACCTTGAAAAAGATTAGATGAATGTCTAACTAGAATAATCAATGGAGAGAAGTTCTTAAAGGACCTGATGGAGATGAAAGCCATAGCACAAGAACTATGTGACAAATGCACAAGCCTCAGTAGACAATTCAATCAACTGGAAGAAAGGGTATCAGTGATTGAAGATCAAATGAATGAAATGAAGCAAGAAGGGAAGTTTAGAGAAAAAAAGAATAAAAAGAAATGAACAAAGCCTCCAAGAAATATAGGACTAAGTGAAAAGATCAAACCTACGTCTGATTTATAGATTCAGATTGGTGTACCTGAAAGTGACAGGGAGAATGGAACCAAGTTGGAAAACACTCTGCAGAATATTATCCAGAAGAACTTCCCCAGTCTAGCAAGGCAGGCCAACATTCAAATTCAGGAAACACAGAGAACGCCACAAAGATACTCCTTGAGAAGAGCAACTCCAAGACACATAATTGTCAGATTCACCAAAGTTGAAATGAAGGAAAAAATGTTAAGGGCAGCCAGAGAGAAAGGTTGAGTTACCCACAAAAGGAAGCCCATCAGACTAACAGCAGATCTCTTGGCAGAAACTCTACAAGCCAGAAGAGAGTGGGGACCAATATTCAACATTCTTAAAGGAAAGAATTTTCAACCCAGAATTTCATATCCAGCCAAACTAAGCTTCATAAGTGAAGGAGAAATAAAATACTTTACAGACAAGCAAATGCTCAGTGATTTTGTCACCACCAGGCCTGCCCTAAAAGAGCTCCTGAAGGAAGCACTAAACATGGAAAGGAACAACCGGTACCAACCACTGCAAAAACATGCCAAATTGTAAAGACCATCGAGGCTAGGAAGAAACTGCATCAACTAATGAGCAAAATAACCAGCTAACATCATAATGACAGGATCAAATTCACACATAACAATATTAACCTTAAATGTAAATGGGCTAAATGCTCCAAATAAAAGACACAGACTGGCAAACTGGATAAAGAGTCAAGATCCATCAGTGTGCTGTATTCAGGAAACCCATCTCATGGGCAGAGACACACATAGGCTCATAATTAAGGGGTGGAGGAAGATCTACCAAGCAAATGAAAAACAAAAAAAGGCAGGGGTTGCAATCCTAGTCTCTGATAAAACAGACTTTAAACCAACAAAGATCTAAAGAGACAAAGAAGGCTATTACATAATGGTAAAGGGAACAATTCAACAATAAGAGCTAACTATCCTAAACATATATGTACTCAATACAGGAGCACCCAGATTCATAAAGTAAGTCCTTAGAGACCTACAAAGAGACTTAGACTCCCACACAATAATAATGGGAGACTTTAACACCCCACTGTCAACATTAGACAGATCAACAAGACAGAAAGTTAACAAGGATATACAGGAATTGAACTCAGCTCTGCACCAAGCGGACCTAATAGACATCTACAGAACTCTCCACCCCAAATCAACAGAATATACATTCTTCTCAGCACCACACCACACCTATTCCAAAATTGACCACATAGTTGGAAGTAAAGCACTCCTCAGCAAATGTAAAAGAACAGAAATTATAAGAAACTGTCTGTCAGACCACAGTGCAATCAAACTAGAACTCAGGATTAAGAAACTCACTCAAAACCATTCAACTACATAGAAACTGAACAATCTGCTCCTGAATGACTACTGGGTACATAACGAAATGAAGGCAGAAATAAAGATGTTCTTTGAAACCAACGAGAACAAAGACACAACATACCAGAATCTCTGGGACACATTTAAAGCAGTGTGTAGAGGGAAATTTATAGCACTAAATGCCCACAAGAGAAAGCAGGAAAGATCTAAAACTGACACCCTAGCATCACAATTACAAGAACTAGAGAAGCAAGAGCAAACACATGGAAAACCTAGCAGAAGACAAGAAATAACTAACATCAGAGCAGAACTGAAGGCGACAGAGAAACAAAAGTCCCTTCAAAAAAATCAATGAATCCAGGAGCTGGTTTTTTTGAAAAGATCAACAAAATTGATAGATGGCTAGCAAGACTGCTAATGAAGAAAAGAGAGAAGAATCAAATAGATGCAATAAATAATGATAGAGAGGATATCACCACCGATTCCACAGAAATACAAACTACCATCAGAGAATACTATAAACACCTCTACACTAATAAACTAGAAAATCTAGAAGAAATGGATAAATTCCTCGACACATACACCCTTCCAGGACTAAACAAGGAAGAAGTTGAATCTCTGAATAGACCAATAACAGGTTCTGAAATTGAGGCAATAATTAATAGCTTACCAACCAAAAAAAGTCCAGGACCAGAAGGATTCACAGCTGAATTCTACCAGAGGTATAAGGAGGAGCTGGTACCATTCCTTCTGAAATTATTCCAATCAATAGAAAAAGAGGGGATCCTCCCTAACTCATTTTATGAGGCCAGCATCATCCTGATACCAAAGCCTGGCAGAGACACAACAAAAAAAGAGAATTTTAGACCAATATCCCCGATGAACATGGATGCGAAAATCTTCAATAAAATACTGGCAAACCAAATCCAGCAACACATCAAAAAGCTTATCCACCATGGTCAAGTGGGCTTCATCCCTGGGATGCAAGGCTGGTTCAACATGCGGAAATCAATAAAGGTAATCCAGCATATAAAGAGAACCAACGACAAAAACCACATGATTATCTCAATAGATGCAGAAAAGGCCTTTGACAAAATTCAACAACTCTTCATGCTAAAAACCCTCAATAAATTAGGTACTGATGGGACGTATCTCAAAATAATAAGAGCTATCTATGACAAACCCACAGCCAATATCATACTGAATGGAATAAAACTGGAAGCATTCCCTTTGAAAACTGGCACAAGACAGGGATGCCCTCTCTCACCACTCCTATTCAACATAGTGTTGGAAGTTCTGGCCAGGGCAATCAGGCAGAAGAAGGAAATAAAGGGTATTCAACTAGGAAAAGAGGAAGTCAAATTGTCCCTGTTTGCAGATGACATGATTGTATATCTAGAAAACCCCATCGTCTCAGCCCAAAATCTCCTTAAGCTGATTAGCAACTTCAGCAAAGTCTCACAATACAAAATCAGTGTGCAAAAATCACAAGCATTCTTATACACCAATAACAGACAAACAGAGAGCCAAATCATGAGTGAACTCCCATTCACAATTGCTTCAAAGAGAATAAAATACCTAGGAATCCAACTTACAAGGGATGTGAAGGACCTCTTCAAGGAGGACTACAAATCACTGCTCAATGAAATAAAAGAGGACACAAACAAATGGAAGAACATTCCATGCTCATGGGTAGGAAGAATGAATATCGTAAGGTAATTTATAGATTTGAGGCCATCCCCATCAAGCTACCAATGACTTTCTTGACAGACCTGGAAAAAACTACTTTAAAGTTCATATGGAACCAAAACAGAGCCCACATTGCCAAGTCAATTCTAAGCCAAGAGAACAAAGCTGGAGGCATCACACTACCTGACTTCAAACAATACTTCAAGGCTACAGTAACCAAAACAGCATGGTACTAGCACCAAAACAGAGATATAGACCAATGGAACAGAACAGAGCCCTCAGAAATAATGACGCATATCTACAACTATCTGATCTTTGACAAACCTGACAAAAACAAGAAATGGGGAAAGGATTCCCTATTTCATAAATGGTGCTGGGAAAACTGGCTAGCCATATGTAGAAAGCTGAAACTGGATCCCTTCCTTACACCTTATACAAAAATTAATTCAAGATGGATTAAAGACTTACATGTTAGAACTAAAACCATGAAAATCCTAGAAGAAAACCTAGGCAATACCATACAGGACATAGGCATGGGCAAGGACTTCATGTCTAAAACACCAAAAGCAATGGCAAAAAAAGCCTAAATTGACAAATGGGATCTCATTAAACTGAAGACCTTCTGCACAGCAGAAGAAACCACTATCAGAGTGAACAGGCAACCTACAGAATGGGAGAAAATTTTTGCAACCTACTCATCTGATAAAGGGCTAATATGCAGAATCTACAATGAACTCAAACAAATTTACAAGAAAAAAACAAGTAACCCCATCAAAAAGTGGGCAAAGGATATTAATAGACACTTCTCAAAAGAAGACATTTATGCAGCCAAAAAACACATGAAAAAATGCTCATCATCACTGGCCGTCAGAGAAATGCAAATCAAAACCACAATGAGATACCATCTCACACCAGTTAGAATGGCCATCATTAAAAAGTCAGGAAACAACAGGTGCTGGAGAGGATGTGGAGAAATAGGAACCTTTTACACTATTGGTGGGACTGTAAACTAGTTCAACCATTGTGGAAGTCAGTGTGGCAATTCCTCAGGGATGTAGAACTAGAAATACCATTTGACCCAGCCATCCCATTACTGGGTATTTACCCAAAGGATTATAAATCATGCTGCTATAAAGACACATGCACACGTATGTTTATTGCGGCACTATTCACAATAGCAAAGACTTGGAACCAACCCAAATGCCCATCAGTGATAGACTGGATTAAGAAAATGTGGCACATATACACCATTGAATACTATGCAGCCATAACAAATGATGAGTTCCTGTCCTTTGTAGGGACATGGATGAAACTGGAAACCATCATTCTCAGCAAACTATCGCAAGGACAAAAATCAAACACCACATGTTCTCACTCACAGGTGGGAATTGAACAATGAGAACACATGGACACAGGAAGGGGAACATCACACACTGGGGACTGTTGTGGGGTGGGGGGAGCGGGGAGGGATAGCATTAGGAGATATACCTAATGCTAAATGACGAGTTAATGGGTGCAGCACACCAACATGGCACATGTATACATATGTAACAAACCTGCACGTTGTGCACATGTACCCTAAAACTTGAAGTATAATAATAATAAAAAAAAAGAAAAAAATCTAGGAGAACAAAGACTAAATCATTAACAGTGGCTACTGAAGATGAGCAGTTTGGGATTAGGGAAGGAGGCAGGTAACATTTCCTTTAGTTATATTGTCTGAATTTAAAAATTACTATAAGAAAAGAAGACTTCTATGCAGCCAACAGACACATGAGAAAATGCTCATTATCACTGGGCATGAGAGAAATGCAAATCAAAACCACAATGAGATACCATCTCATGCCAGTTAGAATGGCAGTCATTAAAAAGTCAGGAAACAACAGACGCTGGAGAGGATGTGGAGAAATAGGAACGCTTTTACACTGTTGGAGGGAGTGTAAATTAGTTCAACCATTGTGGAAGACAGCGTGGTGATCCCTGAAGGATCTAGAACTAGAAATACCATTTGACCCAGAAATCCCATTACTGGGTATATACCCAAGGGATTATAAATCATGCTACTATGAAGACCCATGCACACGTATATTTATTGCGGCACTAGTCACAATAGCAAATACTGGAAAACAATCCAAATGTCCATCAATGATAGACTGAATTAAGTAAATGTGGCACATATACAGCATGGAATACTATGCAGTCATAAAAAGGATAAGTTCATGTCCTTTGTAGGGACATGGATGAAGCTGGAAACCATCATTCTCAGCAAACTATCACAAGGACAAAAAACCAAACACTACATGTTATCACTCATAGGTGGGAACTGAACAATGAGATCACTTGGAGACAGGGTGAGGAACATCACACATGGGGTCCTGTCAGGGGGTGGGGGGCTGCGGGAGGGATAGCATTAGGAGAAATATCTAATGTAAATAATGAGTTGATGGGTGGAGCAAACCAACATGGCATAGGTATACCTGTGTATCAAACCTGCATGTTGTGTACATGTACCCTAGAACTTAAAGTTTAATAAAAAAAATGCTTTATGTACTTACTTTTTTTATATATACGAAAATGTGTATATATATAATCTTATATATATATAATTAAAGATCTTATATGTATAACCTTATATATATATAATCTTCTTTGTAATTTTAAAGTTTTGGGGTATGTTAATGTGTTTGTAATGGTCACCTTGAAGATGTATTCTTAATTCTTTACTTTTTAAGTTATCCTCTATGTATAGTATCAATTGATTTCTCTTTATGAAGGGTGAAATTAGTATAATTCCTCTTCCTTCTACTTCTCTTTGCTCTCAATTCACTACCAATTAACCACCAAATATAGTTATAGAATTATTAACTCTTTTATTGGGTACTTTAACCTCCTCTTTGCCTCCTATATTTCAATTTTTAAAATTACACTATTTTATTTGTATTGTCATGGATTTTAACTTCACATTCTATTTTACAATCATATTTATCACCATTGCTTAACTTTAGTTCTACAATTAAATGAATTAAATAGCACCTGTCCTTTAACCATGGCCTCTCCATGCATCTTTTTGTTGGCTGAAGATAATCCCGTAGCAGACTTTTTTTGTAAGGGCTTAGGGGGACCAATGTTGCACTTAATAGTATTCTAGTATAATTCCTAATGTTATATGCCAGCCCCTCAATTACATACATTCAAGGCTTGAATTCTATTAATTTACTTTCAGGTTTTTAAATTAAAACTCCTGTTTATTAGGAATGAGAAATCTTTATGCAGTTTATCCTTGAACAACAAGGGTTTGAACTGTGCAGGTTCACTTGTCTGTGAATATTTTTCTTTAATTTTTAATTGTTGTGGGTAAATAGTATGTGTATGTATTTATGGGGTACATTGCATATATTGATACAGGCATACAATGTATAATAATCAGGGTAAATGGGATATCTATCACATCAAGCAATTATCCTTCCTTTGTGTTACAAAAAGTCCAATTATATTATTTGTTATTTTAAAATATACAATTAATTATTGTTGACTGTAGTCATGTTGTGCTAGCAATTACTAGTCTTATTCATTCTTTCTATTTTTTATACTCATTAACTATCCCACTTTCCCTTCACTACCCTTCTCAGCCTCTAGTATTTCTCTATGTCCATGAGTTCAACTGTTTTAAATTTTAGTTCCCACAAATAAGTGAGAACATGTTTGTCTTTCTGTGTCTGGCTTACTTCACTTAACGTAATTACCCCCAGTTCCATTCATGTTGTAAACAACAGGATCTCTCATTCTTTGGTGTGGTCGAATACTACTCCATTTTATGTATCTACCATATTTTCTTTATCCATTCATCCACTGATGGACACTTAAATTGCTTCCAAATCTTGGCTACTGTGAAGAATGCTGCAATAAATGGGAGTGCACATATCTCTTCCATATACAAATTTCCTTTCTTCTGGCTATATACTTGGTAGTGGGATTGCTGGATCATATGGTAGCTGCATTTTTAGTATTTTGAGGAACTTCTAAACTGTTCTCCATAGTGGCTGTACTAATTTACATTCCCACCAACAGTGCTTTTCTCCACATCCTTGTCAGCACTTGTTATTCCCTGTCTTTTGGATATAAGCCATTTCAACTGGAGTGAGATAATACCTCATTGTAGCTTTGATTTGCATTTCTCTGAAGATCAAGGATGTCAAGCACCTTTATGTGCTTGTTGAGCACATAAATCTGTTTTCCAATCAAAATATGTCTTATGTTGAGAAATGTCTACTCAGATTTTTTGCCCATTTTAAAATCAGACTATTAGCTTTTTTTCCTACAGAGTTGTTTGAGCTCCTTGTATATTCTGGTTATTAATTCCTTGTCAGAGGGGTAGTTTGCAAATATTTTCTTCCATTCTGTGGGTTATCTCTGCACGTAGTTGATTATTTCCTTTCTTCTGCAGAATTTGTTTAGCTTGATGTAATCCCATTTATTTTTCTATTTTTTATTTGAGGTTACTATGAGACTTGCAAATAATATCTTACAACCCATTATTTTAAACTGATGAAAACTTAACACTGCATAAACACACTAGCAAAGAGAAAATTAATAAAAACCCTACATTTTAACTTTGTCTCCCTGCTTTTTAACTTTTTGTTGTTTCTATTTATATGTTATACTATCTATGACTGGAAAAGTTGTTGTTATTTTTGATTGGTTCACCTGGGTCTTTCTACTTAATATATGAGCAATTTACGTACCACAATCCCAGTGTTATAATATTCTGTGCCTTCATATACACTATGGAATACTATGCAGCCATAAAAAAGGATGAGTTCATGTCCTTTGCAGGAACATGGATGAAGTTGAAAACCATCATTCTAAGAAAACTATCACAAGGACAGAAAACCAAACACTGCATGTTCTCACTCATGGGTGGGAGTTGAACAGTGAGAACATATGGACATAGGGCGGGGAATATCACACACTGGGGCCCTTCGCGGGGTGGGAGGCTGGGGGAGGGATAGCATTAGGAGAAATACCTAATGTAAATGACGAGTTGATGGGTGCAGCAAACCAACATGGGCACATGTATACCTATGGAACAAACCTTCATGTTGTGCACATGTACCCTAGAACTTAAAGTATAATTTTAAAAAAATGTAAAAAAAAGACATTACTACTTTGAAAAAAATAATATTCTGTGCCTTTCTATATTTTGTCAAAGATCATTTGGTTGTAAGTATTTGGCTGTATTTCTGGATTCTCTGTTGTGTTCTATTGGTCTACGTATCTACTTTTATACCAGTAACATCTTGTTTTGGTTACTACAGCATTGTAGTATAATTTGAAGTCAGGTAATGCGATGCCTCCAGCTTTATTCATTTTGCTTACAATTGCTTTGGCTATTTGGGCTCTTTTTTGGTTCCATATGAATTTTTGGATTTTTTTTCTAATTTTGTGAAAAACAATTTGGTATTTTGATAGGAATTTCAGTGAATATGCAGCTTCCTTTGAGCAATATGATCATTTGTGTGATACTGATTCTTCCAATCCATGAGCATGGCACGTATTTCCATTTGTTTGTATCATCTGTGATTCCTTTCAGCGGTGTTTTGTAGTCCTCCTTGTAGAGATCTTTGATCTCCCTAGTTAAATATATTCCTAGGTTTTTTTTTTCAGCTATTATATAAGGGATTGAATTTTTTATTTGATTCTCAGCTTGGTCGTTGTTGGCATACAGCAGAGCTAATGATTTGTGTACATGGATTTTGTAACCTGAGACTTTACTGAATTCATTTCTCAAATCTAGGAGTCTTTTGGAGGGATCTTTAGGTTTTTCTAGTTACACAATCATATTGTCAGCAAATATAAACAGTTTGACTTCCTCTTTTCTGATTTGGAATTCCTTTCTTTCTCTTGACTGATTCGCCTGGCTACGACTTCCAGTATTATATTGAATCGAAGTGGTAAAAGTGGTCATCCTTGTCTTATTCCAGTACTTAGGGGGAATGATTTTGACTTCTTCCTATTCAGTATAATGTTGGCTGTGGTTTTTCATATGTAGCTTTTATTATTTTGAGATATGTTCCTTCTATATCTAATTTGTTGAGGGTTTTTTTTTTTTTTTTTTTTGAGAAGGAATCTTGCTCTGTCGCCCAGGCTGGAGTGCAGTGGTGCAATCTTGGCTCACTGCAAGCTCCACCTCCCGGGTTCACGCCATTCTCCTGCCTCAGCCTCTCCGAGTAGCTGGGACTACAGGCACCCGCCACCACGCCCGGCTAATTTTTTTTTTTTTTGTATTTTTAGTAGAGACGGGGTTTCACCGTGGTCTCGATCTCCTGACCTCGTGATCCACCCGCCTCGGCCTCCCAAAGTGCTGGGATTACAAGGCTCAGCCACCGCGCCCAGCCTGTTGAGGATTTTATAAAAGGATGCTGTATTTTATCAAATGCTTTTTGCATCTATTGAGGTAATCATATGGTTTTTGTTTTTAATTCTGTTTACATGTTGAATCACATTTATTGACTTGCATATGTTGAACCATCCCTGCATCCCTGGGATAAAACCCACTTAATCATAGTTAATTATCTTTTTGATGTGCTGTTGGGTTTAGTTTGCTAGTATTTTGTTGAAGATTTCTGCATCTATGTTAATCAGGAATATTGGTCGGTCATTTTGTATTTTTTTGTTTTTTGTTTGTTTTGTTTTGTATGCCCTTTCCTGGCTTTGGTATCAAGGTGATACTGGCTTCATAGAATGCGTTAGGAAGGATTCCTTCTTTCTCAGTCTTTTAGAATAGTTTCAGTAAAATTGGTGCCAATTCTTTGAATGTCTGGCAGAATTTGGCTGTGAATTTGTATGGCCTTTGGCTTTTTTTTAGGAGGACAACTTTGTTAAATTACTGATTCAATCTCACTGTTTGTCGTTGGTGTGTTCAGAATTTCTGTTTCATCCTGATTCAAGCTGGGGAGGTTGTATGTTTCCAGGAATTTATTAATTCCCTATAGATTTTCTAGTTTATGTGCACAGAGGTGTTCATAGTAGTCTTAAATAATCTTTTGTATTCCTGTGGTATCAGCTGTAATGCTTCCATTTTCCTTCCTTCCTTCCTTCCTTCCTTCCTTCCTTCCTTCCTTCCTTCCTTTCTCTTTCTTTTTCTTTTTCTTCCTTCCTTCCTTTCTCTTCCTTCCTTCTTTCTTTCTTTTTCTTTCTTTCTTTCTCTTTCTTTTCTTTTTCTCTCTCTCTTTTTTTTTTTTGACAGAACTGCAACCTCTGCCTCCCAGGTTCAAGTGATTCTCCTTCCCCAGTCTCCCAAGTAGCTGGGATTACAGGCGGTGCAACCACGCCCAGCTAATTTTTGTATTTTTAGTAGAGACAGGGTTTCACCATGTTGGCTAGGCTGGTCTCAAACTCTTGACTTCAAGTGATCCACCCGCCTGAGACTCCCAAAGTGCTGGGATTACAGGCATGAACCACCGTACCTGGCCATCCATTTTCATTTCTAATTGAGCTTGATTCTTCTTTTCTTGGTTAATCTAGCTAATAGTCTACCAATTTTATTTTTTCAAAGAACCAACTTTTTGTTTTGTTGATCTATTGTATTATTTTTCTTTGTTCCAATTTCATTTAGTTCTGCTCTGATCTTTATTATTTCTTTTCTTCTGCTAGCTTTGGGTTTGGTTTATTCTTGCTTCTCTAATTCCTTGAGGTGTGATGCTAGGTTGCCAATTTGTTTCATTTCAGACTTTTTGATGTAGGCATTTAGTGCTATAAACTTTCATCTTAGCATTGCTTCTGCTGTATCCCAGAGGTTTTGATAACTTTTGTAACTATTATCATTCACTTTAAAGAATTTTTAAATTTTCATCTTGATTTCATTTTTTACCCCCAAATCATTCAGGAGCAGATTAATTTTTAAGCGTTTGTATAGTTTTGAGTGTCCCTTTTGGTGTTAATTATTGGTTTTATTCCACTGTGGTCTAAGAAGATACTTGATATAATTTCAGTTTTTAAAAATTTATTGAGACTTGTTTTGTGGACTATCATATGGTCTGTTTTGGAGAATGTTCCATGTGCTGAGGAGAATAATGTATATTCTGAAGCTCTTGAGTAAAATGTCCTGTAAATTCTGTTAGTTATATTTGTTCTAGAATGCAGTTTAAGTACAACATTTTCTTGCTCACTTTCTGCCTTGATTATCTGTTTAGTGCTGTCAGTGGAGTGTTGAGTCCCCCACAATTATTGTGATGATGTCTATCTCTCTTCTTAGGTCTAGTAGTAATTTTTTATGAATCTGGAAGCTCCATAGTAAGAAGTAAGTAATGTATATTAAGGATTGTAATATCTTCTTGCTGGGGATTGATTCTTTTATCTTTATATAATGACTTTTTTTTTTTACTGTTGTTGCTTTAAAGTCTGTTCTATCTAACATGAGAATAACTACTCCTGCTGCTTTTTCTTATATTGGCATGGAATATCTTTTTCCACCCCTTTACCTCGAGTTTGTAAGAATCCTTGCATTAGGTGAGTCTCTTGAAGAGAGTTGATATTTGGTTTGTGATTTTTAATTTTTTTGTTTAACTTTTATTTTAGGCTCAGGTGTATATGTGCTGATTTGTTATATAAGTAAACTCATGTCATGGGGGCTTGTTGTACAGATTACTTCATTACCCAGGTACTAGGCCTGGTACTGAATAGTTATTTCTTCTGATCCTCTCCCACCTCCCACCCAGCACCCTCATGTAGACCCCAGTGTCTGTCTTCCTCTCTTTGTGTCCACGTGTTCTCATCATTTAGCTCCCACTTGTAAATGAGAACATGCAGTACTTGGTTTTTTGTTCCTGCATTCGTTTGCTAAGGATGATGGCCTCCAGCTCCATCCATGTTCCTGTAAAGGACATGATCTCAGTCTTTTTTTATGGCTGTGTAGTATTCCATGGTGTATATGTACCATATTTTCTTTATTCAATCTGCCATTGATGGGCATTTAGGTTGATTCCTTGTCTTTGCTATTGTGAGTAAGTGCTGCAATGAATACACACGTGCATGTGTTTTTATGGTAGAATGATTTCTATTCCTTTGGATATATACCTAGTAATGGGATTGCTGAGTCAGAAGGTAGATGTGTTTTCAGCTCTTTAAGGAGTTGTCACACTGCTTTCCACAATAGTTTAACTAATTTACACTCCCACCAACAGTGTATAAGAATTCCCTTTTCTCTGCAACCTTGCAGCATCTGTTATTATTATTATTATTTTTTACTTTTTATTAATAGCCATTCTGACTGGTATGAGATAGTATCTCCTTGTGGATTTTTTTGGTTTGTTTGTTTGTTTGGTTGGTTGGTTGGTTTTTTTTGAGACAGGGTCTTGCTGACGCCCAGGCTGGGGTGCAGTGGCACAATCTTGGTTTATTGCAATCTCTGCCTACTGGGCTCAAATGATCCTTCCACCTCAGCCTCCTGAGTAACTAGGACTACAGTCATGCACCACTGCTCCCAGCTAAATTTTGTAGTTTTTGTAGAGAAGAGGTTTTGCCATGTTTCCTAGGCTGGTCTCAAACTATTGAACTCAAGTGATCTGCCCACCTCAGCCTCCCAAACTGCTGAGACTACAGGCATGAGCCACCAGGCCCAGCCTCTTATTGTGGTTTTGATTTGCATTTATCTAATAATCACTGATATTGAGCTTTTTTTCATATGCTCATTGGCCACATATATATCGTCTTTGGAAAAGGGTCTGTTCATATTCTTTGATCACATTTTAATGGGGTTGTTTATGCTTTTGTAATTTGCTTAAGTTCCTCTTAGATGCTGGATATTAGTCCTTTGTCAGATACATAGTTTGAAAATATTTTCTCCCATTCTGTAGGCTGTCTGTTTACACTGTTAATAGTTTCTTTTGCTGTGCCGAAGCTCTTAAGTTTAATTATATCTCATTTATCACTTTTTGCCTTTGTTGTGATTGCTTTTGGTGTCTCCGTCATGAAATCTTTGCCAGTTTCTACGTCCAGAATGATATTGCCCAGCTTTACTTCCAAGGTTTTTATAGTTTTGGGTTTTACATTTAAGTCTTTCCTCCATCTTGAGTTGATTTTTGTATGTGGTGTAAAGAAGGGTTCCAGTTTCAATCTTCTGCATTTAGCTAGCCAGTTATGCCAGCACCATTTATTGAATAAGGAGTCCAAAGATCAGATGGTTGTAGGTGTGTGGCCTTATTTCTGGGCTCTCTATTCTCTTTGATTGGTCTATGTGTCTGTTTTTGTAACAGTCCCATGCTATTTTGGTTACTGTAGCCCCACAGTATAGTTTGAAGTTGGGTAACATGATGCTTCCAGTTTTGTTCTTTTTGATTAAAATTGCCTTGGTTATTTGGGCTCTTTTTTGGTTCCATATCAATTTTAAATAGTTTTTTCTAGTTCTGTGAAGCATATCATTGATAGTTTGACAGTAATGAATCTCTAAATTGCTTCAGCCAATATGGAAATTTTAATGATATTGATTCTTCCTATTCATGAACATGGATATTTTTCCATTTGTTTGTGTCATCTCTGTTTTCTTTAAGCAGTGTTTTGTAATTTCATTGTAGAGATCTTTCACCTTCCTTTTAAGCTGTATTACTAGGTATTTTATTCTTTTTGTGGCAATTGTGAATGGGATTGTGTTTTTGATTTGGCTGTTGGCTTGGCTATTGTTTGTGTATAGAAATGCGTGTAATTTTTGTACATTGATTCTTGTATCCTAAAACATTGCTGAAGGTGTTTATCAGCTGCAGGAGCTTTTTGTCTATAACTATAGGGTCTTCTAGATATAAAATCATGTCATCTGCAAACAGGAATTGTTTGACTTTCTGTCTTCTTGTTTGAATGCTCTTTATTTCTTTCTTTTGCCTGATTGCTCTTTGCCAGGGCTTCCAATACTCTGTTAAATAGGAGTGGTGGGTGAGCATACTTGTGCCAGTTTTCAAGGGGAATCCTTCCAGCTTTTGCCCATTCAGTATGATGTTGGCTGTGGGTTTGTCATAGATGACTTTTATTATTTTGAGGTATATATTCCTTCATTACCTAGTATGTTGAGAGTTTTTAACATAAGGGATGTTGAACTGAGATGATCATGTGGTTTCTATCTTTAGTTCTGTTTATGATGAATCACATTTATTGATTTGCATATGTTGCACCTACCTTGCATCCCAGGGATAAAGCCTACTTGATTGTGGTGGAATAGCTTTTTGATGTGTTGCTGGATTTGATTTGCAAGTATTTTTTTTGAGATTTTTGCATCAATGACCATCAAGGCTATTGCCCCAAAGTTTTCTTTTTTATTGTTGTTGTGTCCCTGCCAGGTTTTGATATCAGGATGATGCTGACCTCAAAGAACGAGTTGGAGAGAAATCCCTCCTCCTCAATTCTTTGGGATAGTTTCAGCTGGAATGATACATTTCTTCTTTCCATATCTGGTAGAATTCAGCCATGAATCCTTCTGGATCTGGACTTTTTTGGTTGGTAGTTGTATTAGTCAGTTTTCACGTTGCTGATAAAGACATAACCAAGACTGGACAATTTACAAAAGACAGAGGTTTAACTGGACTTACAGTTAAAGTCCTCATGGCTGAGGAAGCTTCACAATCATGGTGTAAGGCAAAAAGGAGCCAGTCACGTCTTACATGGATGGTGGCAGGCAAAGAAAGAATGAGAACCAAGCAAAAGGGGTTTCTCCTTATAAAACCATCAGATCTCATGAGACTGCTCCCCATGAGAAAAGTATGGGGGATACTGCTGCCATGATTCAGTTGTCTCCCATCAGGTCCCTCCCACAACAATGGGAATTATGGGAGATACAATTCAAGATGAGATCTGGGTGGGGACGCAGCCAAATCATATCAGTAGGCTATTATTAACAAGCTCAATTTTGGAGCTTGTTATTGGTCTGTTGAGTGAATCAATTTCCTCCTGGTTCAGTCTTGGGAGGGTGTCTGTGTCCAGAAATTTATCCATCTCTTCTAGGTTTTCTAGTTTCTGTGTATAGAGGTGTTTATAGTAGTCCCTACTGGTTACTTGTATTTCTTTGGGGTCAGTGGTAACCTCCCCTTTGTTGTTTGTAATTGCATTTATTTGAATCTTCTCTTGTATTATTTATTAGTCTAGTTAGCAGCTTATCTTATTTTTTTTTTCAAAAATCTAGCTCTTAATTTCATTGATCTTTTGAATGTTTTTGTGTGTGTGTGTCTGTGTCCCCCAATCTCCTTCAGTTCAGCTCTGTTATTTCTTGTCTTCTGCTTTGGGGTTGGTTTGCTCTTGGTCCTCTAAGTTTTTTTAGTTGTGACATTAGGTTGTTAATGTGAGATCTTTGCAACTTTTTGATGTGGGTATTTAGTGCTATAAATTTCTCTCTTAACACTGACTTAGCTGTGTCCCAGAGATTCTGGTATGTTGTATCTTTGTTTTCATTTGTTTCAAAGAACTTGATTTCTGCCTTAATTTCATTCTGTATATGTTAAGTAGAGCATTTAGACCATTTACATTTAACATTACTATTGAGATGTGAGGTACTGTTCCAATCATCATGTTGATTGCTACCTAGATGCTTTATTTTCTTCATGTATTATTATTTTATAGGACCTGTGAGTTTAAGCCTGTCAAGAGTTTCCATTCTGGTGCATACTGACCTTTGGTTTCAAGATTTTGTCCCCTTTAGGCATATTTTTATAGGGCTGGTGTGGAAGTGGCAAATTCCCACAGCCTTTGCTTGTCTGAAAAAGACTTTATTTCTCCTTCATGTGTGCAACTTAGTTTTGCTGGATTACAAGATTCTTGGCAGATAGTTATTCTGTTTAAGGAGGCTAAAGATAAAGCCTGAATCCCTTCTGGTTTTCCTATATAGGTTACCTGGTGCTTTTTTTTTTTTCACTGTTCTTATCATTCTTTACTTCACTTTGACTTTAAATAGCTTGATGACAAATGCCTTGGTGATGTCCTTTTTGCAATGAATCTCTCAGGAGTTCTTTGAACTTCTTGTACTTCGATGTTTAAATCTCTAGCAAGGCCAGTGAAGTTTTCCGTAATTATTCCCTCAGATAGGTTTTCTAGACTTTTTGGGTTTTCTTCTCCTTCAGAAACACCAATGATTTTTAAGTTTGGCCATTTTTCATAATCCCATATTTCTTGGAGACTTTGTTCATTCTTTTAAACTTATTTTTGTTTTATTTTTGTCTGATTGAATTAATTCAAAATTTTGTCTTGAAGCTCTGAAATTATTTCTTCTACTTGGTCTAGTCTATTGTTTTTTTTTTTCTATAAAAATATAACTCTTTATTAAATAACATGCACAAATATCAACTAGTCATTAAACAGATATTTAGAGGTCTAGTCTATTGTTAAAAGTTTCTGCTGCATTTCATAATTACTTAAATGTGTCTTTCATTTCCAGAAGTTCTGGTTTTTTTTTTTTGAAAATATCTATCTCTATAGAAAAGTTTTTATTCATATCCTGAATTGTTATTTTTAAAATTTTTTTCATGTTATTTTTCTCCTTTCTCTTGTATCTCCTGAAGTAACTTAATAATCAACCCTTTGAATTCTTTATCTGGTGTTTTAAAGATTTCATCTTGGTTTGGATCCATTGTTGAAGACCTAGTATGATCTTTTGGGGGTACTATAGTATCTTGTTTTGTCATATTGCCAAAATTATTTTTCTGGTTCCTTCTCATTTAGGTAAACTATTTCTTCTAATTATTTTTGGATTTATTTTTAATTCATCTGTGATTTTTAAAAATTTCTTTTTTTTTTTGTCTCTTAAAGTTGTGACTTTAATGATTATAGTTTTTGTAACCTAATTTGGCTCTGGGCGCTTTCAGAGATGAAGACTCTGTATGAGTTTCTTGGTTACAGAAAGTCTTTGTATGATGGCTTTCTCAGATGCTGGTTGTGGTAGCAATGTTCTTGGTGTGTGAGCAGGTTCACTGTCTCCTGCAGGGCTAGAATGGCAGAAGTTTCTGGAAGCTTATCTTGTTCCCCATTGGTGTGCACTTGTTTATTTAGTTATTTTTTTCCCCATTTTATTTACTGGGTTGAAATGTTCAGGCTTCAGGCCAGTAGGGGAGGTGTCTGGGGGTAAAAACCAGATGTAGCTAAAGTATGTGGGTAGATGCAATACCCAATGTTGGGGAGAGATCACAGCCTTGACAAAGGTAGCTGGGAGAATTCTCAGTGAAATCCACTGTGGTCTTTTCAGGGGGAAGGGAGAGAGCCACCTCAGCTCCTCTGCCAGGCCAGAAGGAAAGCTACTCAACTCCCAGACACACTCCTCACCCAGTGTTTCACCTATTCAGATTAGACAGGCACCTCTTTTCATCTGCAGGAATTTTGATATTCCAAGTAGAGAGGAACTATGATTCTACCTCTCATGCAAGCCTGAACTTGGAGGATGCTCCTTCTGTGGAAAAGCAGTCACCCTGAAATGTTCCAGAAAGGGTGTGTACAGGTACACTCATGCTAAGCTCCCATGGGAAAAGCCTCAACTGTGTCTGCAGTGGTGAGCAAGGGGGAGAAGTTTCCATCTCCAATATCTTTCATGAGCACCCGGGCTGTCTGACTGTTGGGGGAGAACTGCAGACTTTTCTTGCTGAGCTCAGCACTGCACCGGTGCCTCTGATGAAAGAAACTTCCCACATGTGGAAAGTTTGGTACTCAAGACCTGCCATCTGGATTCTTTTGTCCCACAGGATGCCTCTTTAATGTTGTGCACTCCCTCTTCCCCTAGCAGTAGGAGTCCCTGAAGGCCATACTACTGTGAATGCTGCTCCTCTGGGTCTAGCTGCCTGGGCTGCCATGCTCCAGGATGGTAATGGGGACTGTCTGCAAGGGATCCAGGCACATGACCTGTCCTCAAGTCTCCCAGCAGCAGGTATTAGCACCAGCTCTGATGGTGGTGACAGGTGAGTGATGTAGATTCTGTGAGATACCTTTGTTATAAATAGGCTTACTGTGTTGGTTTTCTCAAATGCCAGCTGTAGTAGTAATGAACTGGTCATGTGAACAGACTCAGGATCTCTTGGTTAGCCAGGGTGATGCAGGCAATGTTGATAGCTGAGGTCATGCACAAGTTGTCTCCTTCCTGGGTGCTGTGTTATTCTGCCTGCAGATGCTGTTGTGGGCTGTCGGTTGGTCTCCAGCCAGGGGGTGGCATTTGCAAAAGAGCACCAGCTGTGGTGGTAGTGGTGGGATTTGTGCTTGTCTTATGTTAGTTACCCAGAGGAGGTACTCTGATGTCTCAAGTGTTACCCAGGAAAGGTAACCTACTGTCTCAGGCAATGAGTGGGGCCATAGACCTCCCGAAAGTTTCTGTCCTTTGTGTTAAGCTGTTAGGGTGGGTAGAGGAGCAAAGCCAGGTGGTGGCTGGGTCAGGTTAAGTCTGCACTCTGGCTCTCCACATATGGGTACAAGCAGCAGCCCCGGGGAAATCAGAAGGCAGTTCTCTTCTGTTGGGGTAATGTTCCAAGGAGAAGTGCAGCTGCCTTTGCTGCCCAGAAGAGTCTGCTAGGGGAGTGGGGAGTAGCAGGCAGCAGTAAGCCCCACCCAGCTCCCATATACTTGGCAAGGGAGGTTTCACACCTACAGTGTTCCACTAGCAGCAGCTAGCTAGGTTCTGAGCAGTCTGCACTCAGAAGGCTTGTGCCCTATGCTATAAGCCTTCCCTGTTGAGATAGAAACTGTGGCTTTCAGGCTATGCCCCTCCCAGTCTGCTCATGAAGCAGAAATGTTGTATAATTATTAAAACCTTGATGAACATTCCATTTAGTGAGCATGTATGGAAGCAGAAATATTATTCCAATATTAGTGTTTTGCTATTCAGTAGTAAATATTTAATATGCAAACAGAAATATGTGAAAAGCAATTGTCTTACATTAAATAAGTATATCTTTATGTAGATTTTTTTCATATGTGGTGTGACAAGTAGTTTCTTATTTAATTCGGAAAGAGGAATGTGGGGGAACAGGGTCTTGCTGTGTCACCCAGGCTGGAGTGCAGTGGCGCAATCTCGGCTCACTGCAACCTCCTCCTCCTGGGTTCAAGCGATTCTCCTGCCTCAGCCTCCCAAGTAGGTGGATTATAGGCGCCTGCCACCATGCCTGGCTAATTTTTGTGTTTTTAGTAGAGACGAGGTTTCACCATGTTGGTCAGGCTGGTCTTGAACTCCTGACCTCAAGCAATCCCCCCGCCTCAGCCTCCCACAGCACTGGGATTACAGGCGTGAGCCACCCGCCCTGCCCCTACTACATTCTTGACATTCTATCTGTTTGAGTATTTCCATGATAGAACCTCCAAAAGTATAAAAAAATATTCTAATTTGGGATTGCTATAATTGCCACAGAATGTCCTCCTATTCAAGCACAAACTACTTTTCTTTACCATTTATTGATTTGTCTCAGTTCTAACCTCTGGACAAATGAGTAATTAACTGGTTCTTGCTCCCACATGCCAGATCTTAAAGCACCTGGAGAGACTTAGTGGACACCTCTAGGTACGCTTTGGTCAGCAGGAATTTGTATTTTAAGAAGCATTGCAGGTTATACTGACATCAAGAGGTTGACAGATGGCATTTCAAAAAGCAATCTTTTAAGTCTTCATGAGTATTAACCAACCTACGGGACTTTTACTCAGGATAAGAAGGTACATAAGAAGTACTTCCTGAAGTGCAGCTCAGATTGTCCATACAAGAGAAGCCATATTGTTCTTAGTTTTTGAATTAGACATAGATGTGCACACAGATACAAATGTACATTATATATATAATATATATATATACATATATACATTATATGTGTGTGTATATACATATAAGTTTTCTGGGCTTTTTAAGGTGATTATGATTAGTTCTTTTTTAAGTAATTAAAATTTTTCATCATATTTTTTATATTCCATTTTCTAATGAGGAATAGAAGGTGGTAGTTACAAGGAACAGTAGTGCCCCTATTAGGAGAGGTTAGATACATTTTTTTCCCTTTGTACAGCTCCACACAGACACTCTTGCTTTTCTCCATGGTAGGTTTCCTGGCATTTATGAAGTGAAGCCTAGTTTTTTTTATTTTTTTTTTTTGAGACAGAGTCTTGCTCTAGCACCCATGCTGGAGTGCAGTGGCGCGACCTCAGCTGACTGCAACCTCTGCCTCCTGGGTTCAAGCGATTCTCCTGCCTCGGCCTCCTGAGTAGCTGGGATTACAGGCATATGCCACCATGCCCGGCTAAGTTTTTATATTTTTAGTAGAGACGGGGTTTCACTATGTTGGTCAGGCTGGTCTCGAACTCCTGACCTCAGGTAATCTACCTGCCTCGGCCTCCCAAAGTGCTGAGATTACAAGCGTGAGCCACCAGGCCCGGCCGTGAAGCCTAGTTTTTAAGAACACAAATGAGCTGGATTCAAATCATGACTCAACCATCTGCCCTGGGCTAACAGTTACTTAATTTCAGAAAGATTGATGCTTCCCTTCCTCTATAAAATAAGGATAATAATTGTCTGTACTTCACAAGAATCTAGTCAGGATTAATGAAAGGAATGTGTGTAAAGCCCTTAGCATAGTGTATGGTACATGGCAAGCATTCAATGTTAGCTATTAGTTTCATTATTAAACTTAGTTGGCAAGAAAAGATTGTCATTCTATAGTATTCTATGTCAGAAATAATTTATCTGGGCAACATGTTCTACTGAAAACCTAGTGCCTGGCATTAAACAGCACACTTGATAAAGCCTCCAATATGTATATAATACTGTTATTTTCTCTGCACAATAGTATGTCCTAACAAACTTGAATTATAATGGGCTTATTTATTTTCTCTAAAAATCTCCTTAAGTCACATTGTGCATCCTCACATTGAATGGTCTCTTTAATCCTTCACACCCTGAAAAACTGCCTGTCTTGGCTCACAAAAGTAACACTGCAAAAAGTACCATATGTAATCCAGTTGGAGTCAGGGAATATTACCATAGCAAGTGTTAGAATTATAACAATTTGATTTCTTATGCCCACAGTCTTGTTAGATTCTGGGCAAATTGTCAGGAAATTTTTGTTACTTTAACATGCTGTAGCATACTTTTTGAAAATAGAAACAAAATCAAAAACAAAAGAAAGAATCTGTAGAATTATATACTAAAATGTGAATGTTATTTTATATAAATTGTACTTTAATAAATATGACTAAAAAAAGAAACAAAATACATAGGAAAGCATCCCCACAGACTGGGTTAATCACTTACCTAATTACATCTATCAACTTCTGAATTACCTATTAATTGTTAAGTGGTATAGCATGAGAGACTAAAAATTATGAAAATGAGTGAGAGGATTCACTGATGGCAAAATACACAATAATAGTCATCTGTAAATTCTGGCCTAAAGATCAGATGATGACCTAGCCTCACAACAGCAGCAGATTATAAACCTTTGTGAAAGTATTTATCTCTACTCCTAGACTTATTCTTTCCAAACTTATGTTCAATTATAGTATTGCGGCAGAGTAATCAATAGTCTGGTGGCTTACCATAGCTTATGTGGGAATGAGGTTTTATGCTTATCCTTAAATAAAAATAGAATTGCAGGCATTACAATATGATTTTGTCTAGGGGACTTCATGTGTTTTGACTGTATCATCTTTCTTCAATCATCTGTATATTCGTATGCCTTTCTGCTGACTCCTAATTCAATTCAAAGTCAATGGATAGTGCAGCCTGGTTCATCATAAGGATGTTGTATTGGCTACAAATAAGTCTCAGTCAGATCATTGGTTCTACATCTGAAATAAAATTTTAGGAACAGATTAAACCCTGAATCAAAGTCTGCATATGGCTACTACTTTAATGGGTGATATCACAGAGATAGGTTAGAAGTTTCTAATTCAAAGCTTCTGATTAATTGCTTCTTACTTTGAAATGACAGAATTTACTTTTTGATTTCCAGTGAAGAATTTCTACTTTGTTATGGCTAAGCTACAACGAATATTTGGAAGTCCAGAATGGTCAGAGGGACCAAGCTGAGTCTCTTCAGGCCATGGATATTCACCACTGCTTTTATAATAATCACTACCATATATTATTGAGCATCTATGTTCTGAACACTGGCACACAATTAAGTGTAAGAAACCTGCTAAAGTTGTAACTGTAGAAAGTGAGAGGGTAAGGTCAAATTTTTCTCCAAAATTGACTCCAAAGCTATGCTATTTCCCCTAAGCAACATAATCTCCTTGATACAGAAGATACCACCTGTATGGTCTGGATATATTCTCTGAAATAAATAAACACAACATTAAATTAAAATAAAAGTTGCTTAGATTAAAATGTTTTTAGTTTATGTACTTATGAATTTATCTATTTACTGATTAATTAGCTGACTGGTTGGAATACAGTAACAAATTTCATTTGTCTCTACCTTTCCCTAAGCCAGAAACTAAGAAAAGACACAAACACCTGGTATGTATATAGACAAAGTTAAAAACAAAAAAAGCAAGCATTCTGGGGTCACCATGCCATGGTAAAGCCATGAAAAGCCTACATATCTCTAATTTTGTTGCAATTTTCCCCTTTTTTCCCATGATGTGGTTAAGATACAACTGGGTAAAGAGGTATTTTTTTATTAGCATTTGCTTCAGCATGACAATGTTTAATGTTGTGACACTACTTTCATCTTAAAATATGTAATATATTTCTATTTGGACAATATTAATGAGTCCATGACTATTAATGTCATATAGTTGTTCGATGATTATAAAACTTCATTTCTGTTAAGGTTAATGTCTATTTTGAATTATAAACTTACAGTGATAACTGAGTTTTTCAACCCACTTTTTTTTTTTAGTGGACATAATAGGAGGCCAAATAATTTGGGCCAAATAATCAGAGGACCTTGAAGTCTGAAGACTTGGGTTCAGACTAAGCCATTACTAGCACAGTGACCTTGGGAAAGCTATAGAATCTTTTCTTAGCCATAATTTCTCCATTCATATAAAATAAGAACAATAATAGTATAACATAGATGTAAGGATTAAAGATAATACATATGAAAAATACCTTGTTTGTTTTAAAGTACTATACAAATGTTGATTATAATTTTTAGTAAAAAAGGCTTAGTGTATTCAAAAGGTGATAATGTTGTTGATTTATGAACTGTAAGAACTAAAAATTACTTTGAAAATCAGTTTTTCCAGAAACTTTAATGGTAAACTATATTTTTTCTGATGTTTCACGGAATGTATATTTCTTAAGTTCTATTACATTTCTTTGTTAAAACATTTCACAGCTCAGCTACTTTTCATCTTCTCACTGTTTGAATGTCCCATAATTTTAATTGTGATTATTTTTTGTAATTCCCAAATTAATTTTTCTCATTTAATTAATGAACACTAGGGAAAAAACAAATATAAGTAACTTGGAATTCCACCTCTACTCACTTAAACAGTCTGAACTTTAGTTTTCTCATCAGAAAAAGGCATATGCCAGGGGTGTTGTATTACATAAGAGAAAAATAAAATACTGTTTGAAAAATTGTGGATAACTATTATCTCTATCTTCCTTGGCTACTGACTTTAGTTGGGGACTAGAACGTTAATAGTTCATACTTTGTGGAGTCGTAAAACCGGCCACAGTCATTTTGCGATAATGCCTAATTTCAGGAGGCTGTGAAACCTGTGTTTGAGTGTTTTTTTTTTTTTAACCCTATGAGCTAGCATGGGGTAAAAGAAAGCAAATGTCAAAGACTGCATAAAATTTAGATTATAGGACCTTCCTTTCTATTCATTATTTTTGAGAGATAACATTGCCTCTTTGAGGAAATTTTTTCATGAAGTTTCCATGGTTATCATAGTTGTTTCTGATTATAGAAAATATTTCACGGTATTATGAAGAATTACAGAGAATATTTTAAAAATCTTACTATTGTTTGGATCTTAAGATTTCGCTGAATTCTCTATTGACCGTCCCCCCGACCCCCTTACTTTCTTACAGACCTGAGAAAACTAATCAGGTTTGGAGTACAAAAACAACACTATCAAAATTTTGTGGAAAATTTCCAAACATTTCACAAAAGCCTTAGGGATTCCTACTTCATATCTCATGAAGCGTCTCTGGCTTTATATTTGCTTCAGGGAAATTTGTTTTCATACACCATGAAGGACTTGTGCTTTCAGCACAACAAATGAGAATAAAGTTTTGAGACAAGTTGTGAAGCCTAGAAAATTGTGGAGATATGAATAACTTTTGTTTGTTCATAAAGAAATTTTCATCTTCAACTGGCAAGTGATGTACTTGATTCCCCTGTCTCACAGCTGATATTTCATTCCTATAAAAGCCTGGTGCTGACTCAGGGGTTCTGGTAGCAAGTCCTAAAGGAAGGGAATACAAAACTATTGGCATGGAGTACCTTAGCCTAAGTGAACCAATAATTTTTACCTTTAATAAAGTTGAATTTCATAATAACTATTTGGAAAGATCTGCATTTTGTATCCTTATCTAAAATAAAGATAAATACTGCTCCAACAAAGGACTGTTTGGAGGGAGAAGAAAGGTTTTTGGAGACTACAATAGGACTTTAGGCACATAGGAATGCCCAGAAGCAGCATTCAAACTAGGCTATAAGACCAAGCTCCGACCCAATCCTGAGAACAACAGAGTTTGGTACTCCTTTGTTAGTGTTTTGTGACTAACCTCTATGATATTTTAATAAAGACATATTTAATAAAGATATATATTTCTATCATCCTAGCCTTCACTTGAACTTGATAGCATAATAAATGTGTTGTAGATTGTGCAGTGAGAATTATGAAGGTGAATGTCTACACAGGTAGCAGCAGTGTCAGGACCTAATGCTAGTATAGAAAAAGATATTAATCCAAGTAAAGAATTAGAAAAAAAGGCATACATTCAAGTAGGACATTAGAAAAACAAACAACGTTTAGAAAGACACAGCCCCACAGTTGAAAGCTTGGTAAGTTTTCAATTCTTTGTCCAAATAAAAAGGATCTGTTTTCCTTAAGAGGTTGTAGTTCTGTGCCAGGTAAGTGAAGCTAGGGCTGATTGTTAGCACCTACTCACCCTCTAGGGAGGTCAAGTTGTACAGTACAAGTTGGTGAGTAAAAAAAGGTTGTACAGCCTTTAAAAAAGTATGAACAATTTACATAATTAAAGTTTAATGTTTATTTCTGCATTTGAAGTATGTTTATTTTGTTCATTAGTTTATCCTCAGTGAATAGCATAATGTCTAGCTGTAGAAACTGGAAATTATTTGATGTATAGTTGAGTGAATGAATAGATAATATAAAGTGTTATATTATCTTGGAAACTGAGAACACTGGCATTCCATTTGACTCAACGGATTCTTCAAGCTCCCAATCCCTGCTCTTTTCTCCTGTATTATCCTCAAGAAAATGTTTAAGTCTGAACCTTCACTCTATTTTATCTGTAGTTCACTGTGGTATAAGGAAGTTTGGGATCCACATAGAAAATCAGAGTTATAATCTTTCACCATATAAAAAAATGAATGCAAGATGGGTTAAATATTTCAATGTAAGACCTCAAACTAAAAGAATCCTAGAAGAAAACCTAGGAAACACCATTGTGAACACTGGCCTTGAAAAATAATTTATGACTTAAATCCTCAAAAACAATTGCAACAAAAACAAAAATTGATGAGTGGGACCTAATTAAAGAGCTTCTGCACAGCAAGAGAAACAATCAATAGGGTGGACAGACAAACTACAGAATGGGAGAAAATATTCGTAACCTACGCATCCAACTAAGTTATAATATCCAGAATCTATAAGGAAGTTAAACAATTCAACAAGCACAAAACAAATAACTCCACTAAGAACTAGGCAAAAGACATGAACAGACACTTCTCAAAAGAAGACACAAGCAGCCAACAAACATATCAAAAAATGCTCAACATCATTAATCATTAAAGAAATCCAAATCAAAACCACAGTGAGATACCATCTTAAAACAGTCAGAATAGCTGTTATTAAAAAGTCAACAAGCAACAGATGCTGGCGAAGCTGCAGAGGAAAGGGAACACTTATATATTGTTGATGGGAATGTAAATTAGTTCTGCCCCTGAGGAAAGCAGATTGGAGATTTCTCAAATAACTTAGAACTACTATTCAGCCTAGCAATCCCATTACTGGGCATATATCCGCACCCCCACCCCCACCCCCAACACACACAAAAAGAAATAGTTCTACCAAAAAGACACATACACATATATGTTCATTGCAATACTATACACAATAGAAAAGACATAGAATTAACCAGGTGCCCATCAACGGTGGATTGGATAAAGAAAATGTGGTTCATATACACCATGGAATGCTATGCAGCCATAAAAAAGAAAGTCATGTCTTTTTTTTTTTTTTTTTTTTTGGCGCAGTTTCACTCTTGTTGCCCAGGCTGGAGTGCAATGGCACTATCTCACACACAAAATCTGCCTCGTGGGTTCAAGTGATTCTCCTGTCTCAGCCTCCCTAGTAGCTGGGATTGCAGGCATGCACCACCACACCCGGCTAATTTTTTATTTTTAGTAGAGACTGGGTTTCTGCATGTTGGTTAGGCTGGTCTCAAACTCCCAACCTCAGGTGATCCACCCACCTTGGCCTCCCAAAGTGCTGAGATTACAGGTGTGAGCCACAACGCCCAGCCAAAAATCATGTCCTTTAAAGCAACATGGATGCAGCTGGACGGAAGTCATTACCCTAAGCAAATTAACACAGGAACTGAAAACCAAATACTGCATGTTCTTATTTGTGAGCGCTAAACATTAGGTATTCATGGACATAAAGATGGCAGCCATAGACACTGGGGGCTACTAGAGGGGAAAGGAAGGAAGGTGGACAAGAGTAGTGTTGGTAAACTAACTGTAGGGTACTATGCTCACTACGGGGGTGATGGGATGATTTGTATCTCAAATCTTAGCTTCATGCAATATACCCATGTAACAAACCTGCACATGTAACCCCTGAATCTAAAATAAAAGTTGAAATTATATTAAAATGAGAATATCAGAGTTATAAAATGATTACTGGTTTCTGGTTTGCCTAATTACTGACCTCCTTTATTCAGAGACATTTGCATCAATCTTTTGATCTGTAGCAGATTTAAAGGGGTGAGAGCTGAGATTCCCAAACAGATACCTATAGGGGAGGTAACTACTGAAAAAATATTTTTAAAATGTTTCACAGGGCAGTGATTCTCAAGTAGTCTGGAGACCAGAAGCCTTAGCATCAGCCAAGAGCTTGCTAGAAATTCAAAATCTCAGGCCCCACCTCAGATCTACTGAATCAGAATGCAGCAATTCCTACAATAGCAAGAGATTACAGAATGTAGTTTTAGGTGTATGTATATGTATTGTATTGCATTTGGGAAATAATAATGGGCACACTGTCCTTTAAATGACCCTCTAATATAACACAATCAATTATCATTCTCTTTCATGGAAAATGAATAAAATCAGTAAATATTGTGATTATTTCGATTATTCTTATGTTGTAAGCTCCATTCGCACTTTTCCCAGAAAGATGCATTTCATATAGTTTAACAAATACAACATTTAATGATTACAAAACTGTTATAAGGAAAAAAAATCTCTCATTCCTCAATTATTATTACTTATAATTTAAAGCTGCTACTAAAGAAGAGTGGGACCTGTCTAGTAGACCAGTATCAAGTAAGATATTGAAGTGACAAATGAATCTTATCACAATCCATCATTCTGCCTCAAGTAACATAATACAAAAATAGTCAAAATTTTCCTGCTTTGAAACAATCTACTTAATTGCATACACAGTTTTCTGAGTCTGCTTTGAAATTAAAAATAAAGTGTGGGCCGGGCACGGTGGCTTAGGCCTGTAATCTCAGCACTTTGGGAGGCCGAGATGGGCAGATCATCAGGTCAGGAGATTGAGACTATCCTGGCTAACACGGTGAAACCCCATTTCTACTAAAAATACAAAATATCAGCTGGGTGTGTGGCACGCTCCTGTATTCCCAGCTACTGGGGGAGGCTGAGGCAGGAGAATCCTTGAACCTCGGAGGCAGAGGTTGCAGTGAACTGAGATTGCACCACTGCACTCCAGCCTGGGTGACAAAGCAAGACTCGTTATATAAAAAAAAAAAAGTGTGGTCGTTGTGCGTTATGGTGGTGTTCCTAAATCTGCTATAACATTAACAAAAGAAGAAACATCATAGGCAAACCGCTAAAAACAGCATATCTACCAAAAACTGACAGCAATTATAATAATTAATAATAATTAATTATGAGTTACTGAAAGCCTTATCAATGAGACTGGGAACAAGAAAAAAAGTCTACTTATACCACATCTATTCAACATTGTATTGATTAGTGGAGCCAAGATGGCCGAATAGGAACAGCTCCAGTCTCCAGCTCCCAGCCTGAGAGACACAGAAGATGGGTGATTTCCGCATTTCTGTTTGAGGTACCCATTTCATCTCACTAGGGAGTGCCAAACAGTGGTTGTGGGACAGTCGGTGAAGCGCACTGTGCGCGAGCCAAAGCAGGGCAAGGAATTGCCTCACTCGGGAAGCAGAAGGGGTCAGGGAGTTCCTTTTCCTAGTCAAAGAAAGGGGTAAGAGACGGCACCTGGAATAGCGTGTCAGTCCCACCCTAATACTGCGCTTTTCCAACGGGCCTGGAAAACGGCACACTAGGAGATTGTGTGCTGCACCTGGCTTGGAGGGTCCTATGCCCACGGAGTCTGGCTGATTGCTAGCACAGCAGTCTGAGATCAAGCTGAAAGGCAGCAGCCAGGCTGGGGGAGGGGCACCCGCCATTGCCCAGGCTTGCTTAGGTAAACAAAGCAGCCAGGAAGCTCGAACTGGGTGGAGCCCACCACAGCTCAAGGAGGCCTGCCTGCCACTGTAGGCTCCACTTCTGGGGGAAGGGCACAGACAAACAAAAAGTGAGCAGGAACCTCCTCAGAATTAAATGTCCCTGTCTGACTGACAGCTTTGAAGAGAGTAGTGGTTCTCCCAGCACGCAGCTGGAGATGTGAGAACGGACAGACTGCCTCCCAGAGTGGGTCCCTCACTCCTGAGCAGCCTAACTGGGAGGCACCCCCCCAGTAGGGACAGACTGACACCTCACTCGGCCAGGTACTCCTCTGAGACAAAACTTCCAGAGGAACTATCAGACAGCTGAATTTGTGGTCTCACGAAAATCCACTGTTCGGCAGCCACCGCTGCTGACACCGAGCAAAACAGGGTCTGGAGTGGACCTCTAGTAAACTCCAACAGACCTGCAGCTGAGGGTCCTGTCTGGTAGAAGGAAAACTAACAAACAGAAAGGACATCCACAACAAAAACCCATCTGTACATCACCATCATCAAAGACAAAAAGTAGATAAAACCACAAAGATGGGGAACAAACAGAGCAAAAAAACTGGAAACTCTAAAAAACAGAGCACCTCTCCTGCTCCAAAGGAACGCAGTTCCTCACCAGCAATGGAACAAAGCTGGATGGAGGATGACTTTGACGAGTTGAGAGAAGGCGGCTTCAGACGATCAAACTACTCTGAGCTACGAGAGGAAATTCAAAACAATAGCAAAGAAGTTAAAAACTTTGAAAAAAAATTAGAAGAATGGATAACTAGAATAACCAATGGAGAGAAGGGCTTAAAGGAGCTGATGGAGCTGAAAGCCAAGTTTCGAGAACTACGCGAAGATTGCAGAAGCCTCAGTAGCAGATGCGATCAACTGGAAGAAAGGGTATCGCTGATGGAAGATGAAATGAATGAAATGAAGAGAGAAGGGAAGTTTAGAGAAAAAAGAATAAAAAGAAATGAACAAAGCCTCCAAGAAATTTGGGACTATGTGAAAAGACCAAACCTATGTCTGATTGGTGTACCTGAAAATGACGGGGAGAATGGAACGAAGTTGGAAAACACTCTGCAAGATATTATCCAAGAGAACTTCCCCAATCTAGCAAGGCAGGCCAACATTCAGATTCAGGAAATACAGAGAACGCCACATAGATACTCCTCGAGAAGAGCAACTCCAAGACACATAATTGTCAGATTCACCAAAGTTGAAATGAAGGAAAAAATGTTAAGGGCAGCCAGAGAGAAAGGTCGGGTTACCCACAAAGGGAAGCCCATCAGACTAACAGCTGATCTCTCAGCAGAAACTCTACAAGCCAGAAGAGAGTGGGGGCCGATATTCAACATTCTTAAAGAAAAGAATTTTCAACCCAGAATTTCATATCCAGCCAAACTAAGATTCATAAGTGAAGGAGAAATAAAATACTTTACAGACAAGCAAATGCTGAGTGATTTTGTCACCACCAGGCCTGCCCTAAAAGAGCTCCTGAAGGAAGCACTAAACATGGAAAGGAACAACCACTACCAGCCACTGCAAAAACATGCCAAATTGTAAAGACCAGCGAGGCTAGGAAGAAACTGCATCAATTAACGAGCAAAATAACCAACTAACATCATAATGACAGGATCAGATTCACACATAACAATATTAACGTTAAATGTAAATGGGCTAAATGCTCCAATTAAAAGACACAGACTGGCAAACTAGATAAGCAGTCAGGACCCATCGGTGTGCTGTATTCAGGAAACCCATCTCACATGCAGAGACACACATAGACTCAAAATAAAGGGATGGAGGAAGATCTATTAAGCAAATAGAAAACAAAAAAAGGCAGGGGTTGCAATCCTAGTCTCTGATAAAATAGACTTTAAACCAACAAAGATCAAAAGAGACAAAGAAGGCCATTACATAATGGTAAAGGGATCAATTCAACAAGAAGAGCTAACTATCCTAAATATATATGCACCCAACACAGGAGCACCCAGATTCATAAAGCAAGTCCTGAGCGACCTACAAAGGGACTTAAACTCCCACACAATAATAATGGGAGATTTTAACACCCCACTGTCAAAATTAGACAGATCAAGGAGACAGAAAGTTAACAAGGATATCCAGGAATTGAACTCAGCTCTACACAAAGTGGACCTAATAGACATCTACAGAACTCTCCACCCCAAATCAACAGAATATACATTTTTTTCAGCACCACACCACACCTATTCCAAAATTGACCACATAGTTGGAAGTAAAGCTCTCCTCAGCAAATGTAAAAGAACAGAAATTATAACAAACTGTCTCTCAGACCACAGTGCAATCAAACTAGAACTCAGGATTAAGAAACTCACACAAAACCACTCAACTACATGGAAACTGAACAACCTGCTCCTGAATGACTATTGGGTACATAATGAAATGAAGGCAGAAATAAAGATGTTCTTTGAAACCAAAAAGAACAACGACACAACATACCAGAATCTCTGGGACACATTTAAAGCAGTGTGTAGAGGGAAATTTATAGCACTAAATGCCCACAAGAGAAAGCAGGAAAGATCTAAAATTGACACCCTAACATCACAATTAAAAGAACTAGAAAAGCAAGAGCAAACACATTCAAAAGCTAGCAGAAGGCTAGAAATAACTAAAATCAGAGCAGAACTGAAGGAAATAGAGACACAAAAAAACCCTTCAAAAAATTAATGAATCCAGGAGCTGGCTTTTTGAAAAGATCAACAAAATTGATAGACCGCTAGCAAGACTAATAAAGAAGAAAAGAGAGAAGAATCAAATAGATGCAATAAAAAATGAAAAAGGGGATATCACCACTAATCCCACAGAAATACAATCTACCATCAGAGAATACTACAAACACCTCTATGCAAATAAACTAGAAAATCTAGAAGAAATGGATAAATTCCTCGACAAATACACCCTCCCAAGACTAAATCAAGAAGAGGTTGAAACTCTGAATAGACCAATAACAGCTTCTGAAACTGTGGCAAAAATCAATAGCTTACCAACCAAAAAGAGTCCAGGACCTGATGGATTCACAGCTGAATTCTACCAGAGGTACAAGGCGGAACTGGTACCATTCCTTCTGAAACTATTCCAATCGATAGAAAAAGAGGGAATCCTCCCTAACACATTTTATGAAGCCAGCATCGTCCTGATACCAAAGACTGGCAGAGACATAACCAAAAAAGGGAATTACAGACCAATATCCTTGATGAACATTGATGCAAAAATCCTCAATAAAATACTGGCAAACCGAATCCTGCAGCACATCAAAAAGCTTATCCACCATAATCAAGTGGGCTTCATCTCTGGGATGCAAGGCTGGTTCAACATAT
The DNA here is from genome assembly GCF_009828535.3 of Hylobates moloch. Lineage (NCBI taxonomy): Eukaryota > Metazoa > Chordata > Mammalia > Primates > Hylobatidae > Hylobates > Hylobates moloch. Next base: position 40,421,593 of record NW_026652279.1, read on the forward strand.
GCAAATCAATAAATGTAATTCAGCATATAAACAGAACCAAAGACAAAAACCACATGATTATCTCAATAGATGCAGAAAAGGCCTTTGACAAAATTCAACAACCCTTCATGCTAAAAACTCTCAATAAATTAGGTGTTGATGGGACGTATCTCAGAATAATAAGAGCTATCTATGACAAACGCACAGCCAATATCATACTGAATGGGCAAAAACTGGAAGCATTCCCTCTGAAAACTGGCACAAGACAGGGATGCCCTCTCTCACCGCTCCTATTCAACATAGTGTTGGAAGTTCTGGCCAGAGCAATCAGGCAGGAGAAGGAAATAAAGGGTATTCAATTAGGAAAAGAGGAAGTCAAATTGTCCCTGTTTGCAGATGACACGATTGCATATCTAGAAAACCCCATTGTCTCAGCCAAAAATCTCCTTAAGCTGATTAGCAACTTCAGCAAAGTCTCAGGATACAAAATCAATGTACAAAAATCACAAGCATTCTTGTACACCAATAACAGACAAACAGAGAGCCAAATCATCAGTCAACTCCCATTCACAATTGCTTCAAAGAGAATAAAATACCTAGGAATCCAACTTACAAGGGATGTGAAGGACCTCTTCAAGGAGAACTACAAACCACTGCTCAACGAAATAAAAGAGGATACAAACAAATGGAAGAACATTCCATGCTCATGGGTTGGAAGAATCAATATCGTGAAAATGGCCATGCTGCCCAAGGTAATTTATAGATTCAATGCCATCCCCATCAAGCTACCAATGACTTTCTTCACAGAATTGGAAGAAACTACTTTAAAGTTCATATGAAACCAAAAAAGAGCCCGCATCGCCAAGTCAATCCTAAGCCAAAAGAACAAAGCTGGAGGCATCACGCTACCTGACTTCAAACTATACTACAAGGCTACAGTAACCAAAACAGCACGGTACTGGTACCACAACAGAGATATAGACCAATGGAACAGAACAGAGCCCTCAGAAATGATGCCACATATCTACAACTATCTGATCTTTGACAAACCTGACAAAAACAAGCAATGAGGAAAGGATACCCTATTTAATAAATGGTGCTGGGAAACCTGGCTAGCCATATGTAGAAAGCTGAAACTGGATCCCTTCCTTACACCTTATACAAAAATTACTTCAAGAGGGATTAAAGACTTAAATGTTAGATCTAAAACCATTAAAATCCTACAAGAAAACCTAGGCAATACCATTCAGGACATAGGCGTGGTTAAGGACTTCTTGTCTAAAACACCAAAAGCAATGGCAACAAAAGCCAAAATTGACACATGGGATCTAATTAAACTAAAGAGCTTCTGCACAGCAAAAGAAGCTACCATCAGAGTGAACAGGCAACCTACAGAATGGGAGAAAATTTTTGCAACCTACTCATCTGACAAAGGGCTAATATCCAGAATCTACAATGAACTCAAACAAATTGACAAGAAAAAAACAAACAACCCCATCAAAAAGTGGGCAAAGGACATGAACAGACACTTCTCAAAAGAAGACATTTATGCAGCCAAAAAACACATGAAGAAATGCTCATCATCACTGGCCATCAGAGAAATGCAAATCAAAACCACAGTGAGATACCATCTCACACCAGTTAGAATGGCCATCATTAAAAAATCAGGAAACAACAGGTGCTGGAGAGGATATCGAGAAATAGGAACACTTTTACACTGTTGGTGGGACTGTAAACTAGTTCAACCATTGTGGAAGTCAGTGTGGCGATTCCTCAGGGATCTAGAACTAGAAATACCATTTGACCCAGCCATCCCATTACTGGGTATATACCCAAAGGACTATAAATCATGCTGCTATAAAGACACAGGCACACGTATGTTTATTGCGGCACTATTCACAATAGCAAAGACTTGGAACCAACCCAAATGTCCAGCAACGATAGACTGGATTAAGAAAATGTGGCACATACACACCATGGAATACTATGCAGCCATAAAAAATGATGAGTTCATGTCCTTTGTAGGGACATGGATGAAACTGGAAACCATCATTCTCAGTAAACTATCGCAAGGACAGAAAACCAAACACCACATGTTCTCACTCATAGGTGGGAATTGAACAATGAGAACACATGGACACAGGAAGGGGAACATCACACTCCGGGGACTGTTGTGGGGTGGGGGGAGGGGGGAGGGACAGCATTAGGAGATATACCTAATGCTAAATGACGAGTTAATGGGTGCAGCACACCAACATGGCACATGTATACATATGTAACAAACCTGCACATACTGCACATGTACCCCAAAACCTAAAGTATAATAAAAAAAAACAAAAAAACAAAAAAACAAAAAAAAAACCTTAATTAATTAAAAAACAACAATAACAACAAAGAAACATTGTATTGAAGGCCCTAGCCAATTTTTTCCTTTAGAAGGAGAAAATGGAGGTTTCATTTTCACAATGGGCATATTTGGATACGTAGATAATCCAAAATAATTTTACAAACTATAAGAATAAAGAAATAGATTTAGCAAGTTTCCTGGATGCAAGCTCAATATACAAAAATTAGCTGTATTTTCATATTCTAACCACAAATAATTAGAAAAAGACATAAAAATAACACAATAATAGAAAAAAAAAGGAATAAATTTAATGAAAGATGTGCCAGACCTCTACAAAGAATCCCAAAAATATTACCAAAAGAAAGTAGACACACATAAACAGAGAGATCCTAAACAAAAAATTCAATATTGTTGAATATGTTAATTCTGCCCAGTTGTTCTATACATCCAGTGAAATTGTAATAAAAATGTAAGCATGTTTGTGTGTGAACTGACAAATTCTTTATGAAAGTTATATGAAAATACAAAAAGGTAGAACAGCTATAATGATCTTTAAAAAACTTTTTAAAATTATTATTATTATCATATTTAATGAGACGGTGTCTCGCTATGTTGCTCAGGCTGGTCTTCAAACTCATGGCCTCAAGTGATCCTCCCTCCTTGGCTTCCCAAAGTGCTGGGATTACAGGCATGAGCCACTGTGCCTGGCCAGGTATAACAAAATTTGAAGTTAGATATGTAAATTTGATAAAGGGTATTGAATTATATTTTATATTGAAGATTTATAAACATGGGAAAATATGATCAAAGTAAAATTTTAAGAATATTAATTTTACAACATGACATGCAAAATTAATCGTAAAAAGTGAAGAGACAATATACAGACATCTACTAGAATATTTGTATGATACCATAGGTATGAGGCAATAAATACCTAAATTGGGCTGATGTCAATGGGAATGCAAAAGGCAGGGTAAACATATGAGACAATCTTTACAATAAGATCAATAAAATAAGAATTAAAAATATATGACTGAAAGAAAAATTTACATAGGATATAACTAGATTATACATAGCCTAGATTCCTGAAGAATAAGGGTAAAGAACTAACAACTTTTCAGGGATGGAATAAATGGAAGGAATGCTGCAATTCTAAATTAATTTCTACAAGTCCAAATTTGTTGCTTTATAATGGCATAATTAAACTTTTATAAATTTGTATAAAGTTCAAATGAAAATAATGTAAATAAAAAGGAACTACAGTTTGTTGTCTGTAAAAACAGATCTATCATTCAGTAAAGACATACCTAATGATTTTGGTGTTTAAAAACTCACACAAAACTATATATACATTATAGAAAAATCAGAATTATCAAATATGTAAAAATTTAAAAAAACAGGCCAACCAGTCATATTCCCACCACCCAAAAATAACTGTTAACTTTTTTTTTAACAGACAGTACCTTAAAGATTTATCCCTAGGAATCTTTATTCTCACATTTTAAATATATTTTAATGGGTGCACACTTTGTCTTGATGTTTTGCTTCATATCATATTCTATTATCATTTTTCCTTGTCAATGAATATACATTTTTCCAAACTGTGGTCTAGAGGAATGGTATCATTTGCTGCTGCATATATACTGTATATTTCCCACTAATTCAGCTCTAGACAGAAGATGACAAGTTTCTGTATATTACCAATTTTTATTCGATACTTAGTAAGCATTATTAATGTATCTGCAAAATAACTTTCCTTTACAATGTCTTTTAAAGTGTTGCACTTTTACCTCTAATCTTAATTTTATTTTGAGATAAAAATATTTTAAAAGACATTTATTTGTATTTGATAATTGGAATCAAATTTTCTTACAGTAAATTTAATGAATGGATTATACCTAATTACTAAAATTATAAATTTCACATTATAAAGATCATGAAAATAAAGTAATAGATTACTGCAGTGAATTACCAGAAGTCTGGAAAATACCACTCACGTTTACCTGAGGTAGGAGACTTGCAGCGCTCAAGTTCTAGGGGAACTGGACTATCATTCAGTTCAGTTAAACCTGAAAATACAATGAAAAAAAAGATAAATTTTGCTAGCATTTTGTAGATTATTCTTATTTCTTAATTCCTACAAGTTTAGAAGGCTTTTTTTCATGTGAAAACTACTTTACCATGTCCATGTTACATCAATTATTCTGAATTTTAAAAATATTTTTATTAATTTTTTTTATTTTTATAGAGACAGGGTCTCACTATGTTGCCCAGGCTGGTCTTGAACTCCTGGGCTGAAGCAGTACTCCCACCTCAGCTTCCCAAAGTGTTGGGATTACAGGTGTGAGCCACCATGCCTGGCCTATTCTGAATATTTGTTTAAACAAGTGATACAGGAAAAAATAAGGAGAAGTAACTGACATACAAGAGTATTTAAACATGGATGGTACAAAGATATAAAATCCTTTTTTAACTATTTTTATAAGAAATAGCTACTTTAATAAAAGACCCAATTTTATCTGAAAATAGATAATAAATAATAAGAATTAGAAGGAGTTTTAACAATACCTAATCAAATATCCTCTCAGGAGATAAGATTATTGGCTTTTAAAAGATCTTTAAAAACTGCTACAAATTCTAAATTTCATATTTATTTATAAAAATGTAGTATTGTATATTACATACTGTGTTTTGTTCAATAGTATCAAATTCCTTATAATAAGCACTATATTTTTCTCTTTCTAATATTTCTTAATTTTTATTCTGCCACTTTTCTGTCAAATGCAACAATTAATAAACATTTTATAATTCTTTCTACTTGCCAATCTGTATTTATATGGTATTTGTAAAATGTTCTTCATTATGGTTTTTCTATCTTTGTTAGAAAGTCTCACAGACTTTCTTTTGTGAAATAAATATTCATAGTTTCTATTTTAATCTGTCTCCATGCTCAGAAACATTTGAGAGCTACTTTCAATGACCAAAATAATCTTTGTTCCTATTCTTTCCTATCACCCTCTTCTTTATACAATTTATGGCAATAAGCCTGTGGTAGGTCCAAAAAAAATCACAGAATTTTGGAACCAAAAGGTGCCTTGTGACAACCTAGCCCAACTCTCGTGTTTTATAAGTGAGAAACTGTACCTTCAAAGAGTTTAAGCTATTTATTCAAAGTCAGAGAAGTAAGTCAATAACAGAGCTTGAAAAGGACACAGAACTCAGATTTTTTATTCTGCACTCATATTTCAGTTGTTTATAGAGCACTGAATACCAAATGCCAAGCTTACTGTTTGCTCTATTTTTTACTTCGTTGAACATTATTTTCAAGACTTTCAATTTAATGCTCATCCAATTTTAAATTTCTGTTTGTAATCATAGTACACATAATATTTACTGATATAAATATTACCATTAATTTGGAAATAGGCATTCATCAAACTAAACTATGTCAAACACGGTCTTAACCCTAGATATACAAATTAGATAGGAAAAAGTTTGACTAAATAAGCAGTAAGTGTTAATCCACAGGGTTGCTATAAGAGTTTTCCAGGCATCCTTGAAAGTGTACTGACTTAAACAGGCTTTGCTATCTGACAGCAAATTAGAAACTGCAAGTTATAAAGAGGAGGAGGCTGCTAGAACTAGAAACATTAAGAAAAGTAACGTGGAACAACAGTGAAAGAATGGGCAGAGAAAGGAACTGTAATGACTAGTGAGTGAGAGATCTGGGACCATTTAACAGAGGTGGGTGTTTTACAGATCTCTGAAAGGCTTTAAAGACATCACTGTTGAGTCAGTGAATCAAATTTATTGAATGCCTACTTTGCCACACGTTCTTTGTAGTAACAGTAATAACAGCAACTAATATCTATTATTTTGTACCTAATCCTCCACTAAATACTTTATATAAATTATCCTTTTCCCACCTACCGATACAATTAGAGGGGTTCTAATATTAACCCCATCATACAGATAAGAAAACAGGGGAAGAAAGGCTATTACATCAATTCTCCAAAGTTAAACAGGAGGAAGGATGGGATTTGGTCACTATAATATAGTTAGTAAGTAAGAAAGCGTGATGTATATGTTAGAAAGAGTTTCATCAAAATTTTAAAATACAAAATTTGGTGATTAAAGAGCTAAGCTCATTTGTCTGGAAAATACCGTCTTTTCTATTTCTGCACTGTCTATTGATTCTGTCAATTTCCCTAGCTCCTTCTGAACTCACCTACTTTCCTGATGAAGGTAGGAACTGAACTGAATATGGATCTAACAATAATAGTAAAACTACTTCCATGTGCCAATTTACAATATGTCAAAACCCTAAAATAAATAATTTTATAGTTATCATCATTAAATACTATATAGTTATTCAAAACAATCATTATTTAAAAATAAACATTTTTTGGACTATAGAAGTAATGCTTTGTCCCTCTAGAAAACTTGGAAGATACAGAAAAGTGATGGAGGGGATTAAAAAATACACAATTTCATCATAATTTTGGCTTTTTTCTTCCTTTTTTTTTTTTTGAGACAGAGTCTCACTCTCGCCCAGGCTAGAATGCATTGGTGCAATCTCGGCTCACTGCAACCTCTGCTTCCTGGGTCTCAACCAATTCTCGTGCCTCAGCTTCTCAAGTAACTGGGATTACAGGTGTGTGCCACCAAGCCCAGCTAATTTTTATATTTTTAGTAGAGACAGGGTTTCACCATATTGGCTGGGCTGGTCTTGAACTCCTGACCTCATGTAATCTGCCTGCCTCGGCCTCCCAAAGTGCTGGGATTACAGGCATGAGCCATCACGCCTGGCCCCTTCCATGATGATTTTTAATCCAATAAACAGAGTTTCATATTCTAATTTTTCTATATAACATTGATTTCATAAACAATTCTACCATTTAAAAAATTTATGAAGTCATTATAAAGATATACCACGCTTTTAATTTAACATTCCTCCACTGTGAAGCACTTGGATTTTCCAATCTTTACTATACTAAATAAAGCCACAATAAATACCTATATGTGAAAATCTTTTATTTGTTTGTGTTTTTTCTTTAAAGATTTCCATAATTTTTCCACTATAGTAATGATAGGGGCTGTCCATTTTGCATTCTCCCTAGCAACCTCCGGGGTTCCAATTGCTCAATATCTCCACCAACACTAAGTAATAGTCTCTTAAAATCTTAGTCCTTCTGGTCATAGTAGTATCTTATTATGATTTTAAATTTCTCCAATGACTATTGATAGTTGGAACATTTTAATGTGATTATTGGCTAATCATATATCTTCATGACTCTATCCAAATTTTTGGCTTATTTTTTATGTTGGACTGCTTATATTTGTGCTATGTAGTAGTAAGAATTCTTCATATATTTTAGGTAAGAATTATTAGTCAAAAATAGGCACTGTAAATATTTTCTTTCAGTATGTGATTTGTCTTTTAATTTGCTTAATGGTGTTTTTTTTTGTTTGTTTTTGTTTTTTTTTTGAGACAGAGTCTTGCCCTGTTGCCCAGGCTGGAGTGCAGTGGCACGATCTTGGCTCACTGCAACCTTCACCTCCCAGGTTCAAGTGATTCTCCTGCTTCAGCCTCCTAAGTAGCTGGGATTACAGGTGCGGGCCACCATGCCTGGCTAATTTTGGTATTTCTAGTAGAGACATGGTTTCACCATGTTGGCCAGGCTGGTCTCAAACTCCTGACCTTCAGTGGTCCACCTGCCTTGGCCTCCCAAGGTGCTAGGATTACAGGCGTAAGCCACCACGCCTGGCCTTTTTGTTTTTGAGGCAGATTCTCGCTCTATCATCCAGGCTGGAGTGCAGTGGCACGATTTCGGCTCACTGCAAGCTCTGCCTCCTGGGTTCACGCCACTCTCCTGCCTCAGCCTTCGGAGTAGAGTAGCTGGGACTACAGGTGTCCGCCACCAAACCTGGCTAAATTTTGTATTTGTAGTAGAGACGGGGTTTCACCATGTTAGCCAGGATGGTCTCGATCTCCTGACCTCATGATCTGCCCACCTCAGCCTCCCAAAGTGATGGGAGTACAGGCGTGAGCCACTGTGCCCAGCCTATGCCTGGCCTCTTAATAGTGTTTTTTGATGAGCAGAAATTTAATTTACTTGAAGAACAATTTATTATTTTTATTGTAATTCCTTTTTGATTCCTGTCTAAGTAGTCAGTGCCAAACCTATGATCATGAAGATATTATTCTTTGTTTTCTTCTAGAACTTTAAAAATGATTGGTTGTGACATGAAGTAGGAATTAAAGTTCATTTTTCCTCCTATTTGTTTGCCCAGTTGTTCCACCATTATTTGTTAAAAAGACTTTCTTCATTGATTTTTATTGGTGCCTTTGTCAAAAACATATTGGCCATACATGTGTGGATCTATTACTGGACTTTTAATTCTGTAATGATTGATTTGTCTGTTTTTCAATTACCACACTATCATAATTAATGTGGCTTTAAGGCTCATCTTGAAATCAGGTAGTGAAGTTCTCCAATTTTGTTCTTCTTTTCCAAGAGTGTTTTAGTTATTCCAGATCCTTTGTATTTCTGCATAAATTTTAGAATCACTTTCTCAAGTTCTACAAATAATATGTTAGATTTTTTGTAGGACTGCGATAAACATATGGCTTAATTTGGTAGAATAAAGATCTTTTAAAAATTGAGTCTTCCAACCTGTAAACCTGGTATTCCCCTCCATTTAAATAATTTTTTAAACGTTTCTTTCTGCAATATTTTGGAGATTTTGGTATCGAGGTCTTCTACATAGTATTTTTCCAGTCATCTAATTCTTTTTTGATCTTCTGTCTAGTTCTTGTATCTATTTTTAAAAGTGGAACTTTGAAATTTCCAACAATTATTATTGACTTTCTCTTTTTGATCATGTTAGGCATTGCTTCATGTATTTTGTAACTCTGTTATTTGGGACATATATGTTTTAATTATTATATCATGTTGATTGACACTTTTATCATTATAAAAGGTCACTTTTTATTCTAGTGACATTCTGTTTGCTTTAAAATCTATTTTTTTAAATGGTATTAGTAACTCCAGTTTTCTTATGGCTATTGTTCATATGATCTTTTCCCATTCATTTTCAACCTATTTACACCTTTAAATCTAAAATCTGTCTCATAGCATATAGTCAGATCTTGACTTTTTTAAAAAAAAGTCTCACAATCTATGTCTTTTGATTGGATTGTTTAATCCCTTAACATTTAATATTATTGATATAGTTGGGTTACACTTGTCATTTTCCTTTTGGTTTTCTCTGTCTCATGTCTTTTTTTGATCCTCTAGTCCTCTTTTACTGCTTTGTTTGGCATTGAGTGAATATTTTCTTGTGTAGCATTTCATTCCTTTAATTAATCTTTCACCATATTTTCTGGAGTTTTCCTAGTGGTAAAACTTACCATATACATTAGAACTTACTGTATACATCTTATCAGAGTCTACTCAGATGTATACTGACTTAATTCCAGTGAGATACAGAAATGTTAATTTTTAATAGCTGTATTCTCTCTTATGTGCTGTTATTGGTATACAAATTAAATCTATATATTTTACAAACCAATAAAACATTATAATTACTACTTTATATAATTTTATTTCTTTTACAAAAGCTAAGAAATAAGAAGAACAAGCATATATTTATAACATTCTGATTTACCATTTACCATTTTTTGTTCTCTTTATTTGTTCTGGTGAATCCAGGCTATCATCTGGAATAATCTGTTTACTCAAACACAACTTTGCTCCCACCCACTTCCTTTATGCTGTTATTGACAAATATATTTAATTTCTATATGTTATAGATCTCCAAATAACAATTATATATATGTTGTTTTATAAACTGCTTTAAAAATCAGCTGAGAGAAGAAATATGCATTTATACTCTTTCATAATTACATAGTCACCTTAACAATGCTCTTTGTTCCTTTGTGTAGATTTAAATTACAATCTAGGTTCACTTTCTTTCAGCCGGAAAAACTTCCTTTAGTATTTCTTGTAAGGTGGCTCTGCTAGTAATAAATTCTCTCAGTTTGTGTTTACCTGACAATGTCTATTTCACCTACATTTTTGAAAAATACTTTTGCTGGATATGAGGTTTTTTTAAAAATTTAATTTTATTTTAAGTTCTGGGATACATGTGTAGGAGGTGCATGTTTCTTACATAGGTAAACGTTTGCCACAGTGGTTTGCTGCACTTATCAACCCATCACCTAGGCATTAAGCCCCACATGCATTAGTTATTTATCCTGATGCTCTCCCTCCCCCTGCTCCAACAAAAGGCCCCAGTGTGTTGTTCCCCTCTGGATATAAGTTTCTTGAATGACAATTTTTCATTTGACCAATTTGAATATGTCATCCCATTCCCTTCTGGCCTCCATTGTTTCTGATGAGCTGTTAATCTTGTAGGAGTTCCATGTATGTGACAAGTCATTTTTCTCTTATTGCTTTCAAGATTTTCTTTTTGTTTTTTGCCTTGTAGCATGTTTCAGCATGTTTACTATGACACATCTGGTTGTAGATATTTTTCCATTTATCTTCTCGGAGTTTATTGAGCTTTTTGGATGTGTAATTAATGCTTTTCAAAAAATTTGGGAAGTTTTCAGTCATTATCTCTTCAAATATTTTTCTTTTTTCTCTGACTCTCCTCTCCTTCTGCTAATCCTATTATGTATATGTTGGTGTACTTAATTGTGTCCCATGTTTCTCTGAGACTTTATTTTTCTTCGTATTTTTTTCTCTCTGTCCTTCAGAATGCACTGTCTCTATCAACCCATTTTCAAGTTTACTGGTTGTTATTTTTGCTAGTTCAAATCTACTGTTGAGTCCCACTACTGAATTTTTCTTTTCACTTACTGTACCTTTCAACTCCAGAATTTCCATTTGGTTCTTTTGGTAACTTCTATTTCTTTATTTATGTTCTTGATCTGATGAGACATTGTCATCATAGCTTCCTTTACTTCTTTAAGCATAGTGTCTTCCAGTTCTTTAAGTATATTTATAATGGTTGTTTTGAGGTCTTGGTCTGTTCAATCCAACATCTGGGCCTTCTCACAGGAAATTTTTGTTGCTTTTTTTCCCTGTGAATGAGCCACACTTTGTTTCTTTGCAAGTCTCACGATATTTTGTTGAGAACTGGATATTTCAGGTAATATATTGTATCACTTCTGGGTATTGATGACTGATTCCTCTCTCCCCTCTCCAGTTTTTGCTGTTTGCTTATTTATTTAGTGACTCAGCTAGACTATTTTCATGAGTTTTACTTCCTCTACATTGTGAAGACTTTGAGGTTGCTTCTCAGAAGGCACAGTATTCAGTGTATATACAGTCACTCTGGGATGGCAGTGATTTTAGCAGGGTTCTCTTTAACTATCTCCTTCATCTCTCTGTTAACCTGTCTGCCTCTGTTAATATCATATACAGCTGTTACACTGCTGAATCACAGCTGGGTAACTGCTCTATTATTTTATTGTTTTTCAAGCTTAGCACCCACCAGATGTTCTATTATTTTTGACAGTACCCTGGGACGTACATTGTACAGCATTCTGATTTAATTTAATTTGATAAGCGGTCATTTTTGAGGCTAGTCTTTGAGGTTTAAATCCCAGAAGGGGTCTTCTTAGCAGTCTCTTTCGTTGGTTCTCACTGGTGAACTGGCTTACATATGGTCTAGTTTGTTGCCCCTAATTAAGAGCTGCTATCAATTACTTCCTCTTATTTCATTATCACCAAATTTCCCATTGGTCTTGAGAGCACACTTAGGCTTGAACTTTCCCACACTGTTTCATATAAGGCTAGTCACTTTGGGGAGGGCTTTGAAGCTCTCTATTCACGTAGACTGCATTTCTTTCCTGGGCAAAACCTTTGAGCCACTAGGCTGGGCCCTGGGCAAAGGTGGTATCCTCTGGTCTTCTCAGCTTATCTTTTCTAGCATAAAACTTCTGCCCTATAAGCAAGATGGGGTAAGGGCAATCAGGGATTCAATATTTAATGGTACTGAGATCTATGCCTGGGGTAGAGCTTCTGTCCTGTGAGTGGGGGATGGGCAGAAGGGAGCCTCTGACCTCTTGGTAACACTTCCCAGGAATTTGGTCTCTTCACCTTGGAGTTGGAGGGGATGAAAATTGCTGGAAACCTGGAAGGGGAGAGGAATTAAGTGAGTTGTGGTTCAAGTGCCACAGACTCTCATTGTTTCTACCAAGTTTCAGTAGATTTTCTTGAATAAATATGTCTTCATTTGCTATACGCCCTCAGGACAATTTCTGGAGATTTTCTGTGGTTGTTTTTAAAATAGCTTTCACAAATTACGCTTTTTCACTCAGGAATAGGTCCATGATACTCCTCAGGCTGCCAGCTGGAAGTCTATCCTGTATACGGTATTTTTTTAAAGTTCATTTTCAAATTGTTTACTGTTATTTATATAGAAATATAATTAATTGTTGTCTGAAGACATGTGTTCTTCAATCTTCCTAAATTCACTTATTATTTTTGTAGTTTCCTTTGGGTTTTCTACATCACCATCATACCATTGGCAAGTAAAGACAGTTTTAAATTTTCTTTCTAATCTTTGGGCATATAATTTTTTAATCTTGTTTTTTGTCCTTATTAGGTTATCAACTACAATGTTGCATAAAAGTGATGATAGTAAACATCCTCCCCTGGTTACTGATTCTACAAAAAAATTTCAGTATTTCACAATCAAGTATGATGCTGTAGATTTTTCTTAGTAGGATTTATTCTACTGAGGAAATATTCTTCTATTCTTGTTTTGTTAAGGATTTTTATTTTAAAATATCTAATTTTGTCAAATGTTTTCACATGTATTGAGATGACTGTATTATTTTCTCCTTTATTATGTCAGTATTTTACATTCACTGATTTTCAAATTTTAAACTTGCATTCCTGGGATAAATCCACTTTGATTATGATACTTTATCTTTCTTTTATATGTTTGTCTTCCATTTGCTAATATTTTATTTCAGATTTTTGAATCTAGTTCCATAAATGAGACTGACTTGTACTTTTATTGTACTGTCTTTGTCAAGTTTTAGTTATCAACATTGTGCTGGTTTCAGAAAAACAGTTGGAAAGATTTCCTTCTTCTTTTATTTCCTGGAAAAATTTGCATAAGATTGGTGTTACTTCTTCTTTAAATGTTTGATAGCGTTAACAAGTGCAGCCATCTGGGGCTTGTAGTTTTCTTTGTCGTGGGTATTTAATTTTGAATTCAAAAATTTTAATGAGGGTGGAGCCAAGATGGCCGAATAGGAACAGCTACAGTCCACAGCTCCCAGCGTGAGCGACACAGAAGACGAGTGATTTCTGCATTTCCATCTGAGGTACCGGGTTCATCTCACTAGGGAGTGCCAAACAGTGGGTGCAGGACAGTCGGTTTAGCACACCGTGCACGAGCCGAGCCCAAGTAGGGCGAGGCATTGCCTCACTCGGGAAGTGCCAGGGGTCAGGGAGTCCCCTTTCCTAGTCAAAGAAAGGGGTGACAGATGGCACCTGGGAAATCAGGTCACTCTCACCCTAATACTGCACTTTTCCAACGGGCTTGGAAAGCGGCACACCAGGAGATGGTGTCCCGCACCTGGCTTGGAGGGTCCTATGCCCATGGAGTCTCGCTGATTGCTAGCATAGCAGTCTGAGATCAAACTGCAAGGCGGCAGCAAGGCTAGGGTAGGGGTGCCCACCATTGCCCAGGCTTGCTTAGGTAAACAAAGCAGCCAGAAGGCTCGAACTGGGTGGAGCCCACCACAGCTCAAGGAGGCCTGCCTGCCTCTGTAGGCTCCACCTCTGGGGGCAGGGCACAGACAAAAGAAAAGTCAGCAGTAACTTCTCCAGACTTAAATGTCCCTGTCAGAGAGCTTTGAAGAGAGTAGTTCTTCTCCCAGCACGCACCTGGAGATCTGAGAACGGGCAGACTGCCTCCTAAAGTGGGTCCCTGACCCCTGAGCAACCTAACTGAGAGGCGAGGCACCCCCCAGTAGGGACAGACACCTCACTCGGCCAGGTACTCCTCTGAGACAAAACTTCCAGAGGAATGATCAGACAGCTGAATTTGAGGTTCATGAAAATCCGCTGTTCTGCAGCCACCACTGCTGACACCCAGCCAAACAGGGTTCTGGGTGGACATCTAGCAAATTCCAACAGACCTGCAGCTGAGGGTCCAGTCTGTTAGAAGGAAAACTAACAAACAGAAAGGACACCCACACAAAAAACCCATCTGTACATCACCATCATCAAAGACCAAAAGTAGAAAAATCTACAAAGATGGGGAGAAAACAGAGCAGAAAAACTGGAAACTCTAAAAATCAGAGAGCCTCTCCTCCTCCAAAGGAATGCAGTTCCTTACCAGCAATGGAACAAAACTGGACGGAGAAAGACTTTGATGAGTTGAGAGAAGGAGGCTTCAGATGATCAAACTACTCCAAGCTACAGGAGGAAATTCAAACCAATGGCAAAGAAGTTAAAAGCTTTGAAAAAAAATTAGACGAATGTATGACTAAAATGACCAATGCAGAGAAGTGCTTAAAGGAGCTGATGGAGCTGAAAGCCAAGTTTCGAGAACTACGTGAAGAATACAGAAGCCTCAGTAGCTGTTGCGATCAACTGGAAGAAAGGGTATCAGTGATGGAAGATGAAATGAATGAAATGAAGCGAGAAGGGAAGTTTAGAGAAAAAAGAATAAAAAGAAACGAACAAAGTCTCCAAGAAATATGGGAATATGTGAAAAGACCAAACCTACGTCTGATTGGTGTGTCTGAAAGTGATGGGGAGAATGGAACCAAGTTGGAAAACACCCTGCAAGATATTATGCAGGAGAACTTCCCCAATCTAGCAAGGCAGGCCAACATTCAGATTCAGGAAATACAGAGAATGCCAGA
This sequence comes from Hylobates moloch, assembly GCF_009828535.3. Lineage (NCBI taxonomy): Eukaryota > Metazoa > Chordata > Mammalia > Primates > Hylobatidae > Hylobates > Hylobates moloch. The sequence continues at coordinate 40,436,820 of NW_026652279.1, forward strand.
AAGATAATCCTTGACAAGAGCAACTCCAAGACACGTAATTGTCAGATTCACCAAAGTTGAAATGAAGGAAAAAATGTTAAGGGCAGCCAGAGAGAAAGGTCGGGTTACCCACAAAGGGAAGCCCACCAGACTAACAGCTGATCTCTCAGCAGAAACTCTACAAGCCAGAAGAGAGTGGGGGGCCAATATTCAACATTCTTAAAGAATTTTCAACCCAGAATTTCATATCCCGCCAAACTAAGCTTCATAAGTGAAGGAGAAATAAAATACTTCACAGACAAGCAAATGCTGAGACATTTTGTCACCACCAGGCCTGCCCTAAAAGAGCTCCTGAAGGAAGCACTAAACATGGAAAGGAACAACCACTACCAGCCACTGCAAAAACATGCCAAATTGTAAAGACCATCGAGGCTAGGAAGAAACTGCATCAATTAACGAGCAAAATAACCAACTAACATCATAATGACAGGATCAGATTCACACATAACAATATTAACGTTAAATGTAAATGGGCTAAATGCTCCAATTAAAAGACACAGACTGGCAAACTAGATAAGCAGTCAGGACCCATTGGTGTGCTGTATTCAGGAAACCCATCTCACATGCAGAGACACACATAGACTCAAAATAAAGGGATGGAGGAAGATCTATCAAGCAAATGGAAAACAAAAAAAGGCAGGGGTTGCAATCCTAGTCTCTGATAAAATAGACTTTAAACCAACAAAGATCAAAAGAGACAAAGAAGGCCATTACATAATGGTAAAGGGATCAATTCAACAAGAAGAGCTAACTATCCTAAATATATATGCAACCAATACAGGAACACCCAGATTCATAAAGCAAGTGCTTAGAGACCTACAAAGAGACTCAGACTCCCACACAATTATAAAGGGAGATTTTAACACCCCACTGTCAACATTAGAAAGATCAATGAGACAGAAAGTTAACAAAATATCCAGGAATTGAACTCAGCTCTGCACCAAGCAGACCTAATAGACATCTACAGAACTCTCCACCACAGATCAACAAAATATACATTCTTCTCAGCACCACATGGCACTTATTCCAAAATTGACCACATAGTTGGAAGTAAAGAACTCCTCAGCAAATGTAGAAGTACAGGAATTATAACAAACTGTCTCTCAGACCACAGTGCAATCAAACTAGAAATGAGGATTAAGAAACTCACTCAAAACCGCTCAGCTACATGGAAACTGAACAACCTGCTCCTGAACGACTACTGGGTACATAATGAAATGAAGGCAGAAATAAAGATGTTCTTTGAAACCAATGAGAACAAAGACACAATATACCAGAATCTCTGGGACACATTCAAAGCAGTGTGTAGAGGGAAATTTATAGCACTAAATGCCCACAGGAGAAAGCAGGAATGATGCAAAATTGACACCCTAACATCACAATTAAAAGAACTAGAAAAGCAAGAGCAAACACATTGAAAAGCTACCAGAAGGCAAGAAATAACTAAAATCAGAGCAGAACTGAAGGAAACAGAGACACAAAAAACCCTTCAAAAAATTAATGAATCCAGGAGCTGGTTTTTTGAAAAGATCAACAAAATTGATAGATGGCTAGCAAGACTAATAAAGAAGAAAAGAGAGAAGAATCAAAAAGAGGCAATAAAAAATGATAAAGGGGATATCACCACCAATCCCACAGAAATACAATCTATCATCAGAGAATACTACAAATACCTCTACACAAATAAACTAGAAAATCTAGAAGAAATGGATAAATTTCTCGACAAATACACTCTCCCAAGACAAAACCAGGAAGAAGATGAATCTCTGAATAGACCAATAACAGGCACTGAAATTGTGGCAGTAATCAATAGCTTACCAACCAAAAAGAGTCCAGGACCTGATGGATTCACAGCTGAATTCTACCAGAGGTACAAGAAGGAACTGGTACCATTCCTTCTGAAACTATTCCAACCAATAGAAAAAGAGGGAATCCTCCCTAACTCATTTTATGAGTCCAGCATCATCCTGATACCAAAGCCTGGCAGAGACACAACAAAATGATAATTTCAGACCAATACCCTTGATGAACGTTGATGCAAAAATCCTCAATAAAATACTGGCAAACCAAATCCAGCAGCACATCAAAAAGCTTATCCACCATGATCAAGCGGGCTTCATCCCTGGCATGTAAGTCTGGTTCAACATATGCAAATCAATAAATGTAATCCAGCATATAAACAGAACCAAAGACAAAAACCACATGATTATCTCAATAGATGCAGAAAAGGCCTTTGACAAAATTCACCAACCCTTCATGCTAAAAACTCTCAATAAATTAGGTGTTGATGGGACATATCTCAAAATACTAAGAACTATCTATAACAAACCCACAGCCAATATCATACTCAACGGACTAAAACTAGAAGCATTCCCTTTGAAAACTGGCACAAGACAGGGATGCCCTCTCTCACCACTCCTATTCAACATAGTGTTGGAATTTCTGGCCAGGGCAATCAGGCAGGAGGAGGAAATAAAGGGTATTCAATTAGGAAAAGAGGAAGTCAAACTGTCCCTGTTTGCAGATGACATGATTGTATATCTAGAAAACCCCACTGTCTCAGCCCAAAATCTTCTTAAGCTGATAAGCAACTTCAGCAAAGTCTCAGGATAGAAAATCAATGTACAAAAATCACAAGCATTCTTCTACACCAATAACAGACAAACAGAGAGCCAATTCATGAGTGAACTCCCATTCACAATTGCTTCAAAGAGAATAAAATACCTAGGAATCCAACTTACAAGGGACGTGAAGGATCTCTTCAAGGAGAACTACAAACCACTGCTCGATGAAATAAAAGAGGATACAAACAAATGGAAGAACATTCCATGCTCATGAGTTGGAAGAATCAATATCGTGAAAATGGCCATACTGCCCAAGGTAATTTATAGATTCAGTGCCATCCCCCTCAAGCTACCAATGACTTTGTTCACAGATTTGGAAAAAACTACTTTAAAGTTCATATGGAACCAAAAAAGAGCCTGCATCACCAAGTCCATCCTAAGCCAAAAGAGCAAAGCTGGAGGGATCATGCTACCTGACTTCAAACTATACTACAAGGCTACAGTAACCAAAACAGCATGGTACTGGTACCAAAACAGAGACACAGATCAATGGAACACAACCGAGCTCTCAGAAGTAATGCCACATATCTACAACTATCTGATCTTTGACAAACCTGACAAAAACAAGCAATGGGATAAGCATTCCCTATTTAAGAAATGGTGCTGGGAAAACTGGCTAGTCATATGTAGAAAGCTGAAACTGGATCCCTTCCTTACACCTTATACAAAAATTAATTCAAGATGGATTAAAGACTTAAATGTTAGACCTAAAACCATAAAAACCCTGGAAGAAAACCTAGGTAATACCATTCAGGACATAGGCATGGGCAAGGACTTCATGTCTAAAACACCAAAAGCAATGGCAACAAAACCCAAAACTGACAAATGGGATCTAATTAAACTAAAGAGCTTCTGCACAGCAAAAGAAACTACCAGGAGAGTGAACAGGCAACCCACAAAATGGGAGAAAATTTTTGCAACCTACTCATCTGACAAAGGGCTAATATCTAGAATCTACAATGAACTCAAACAAATTTACAAGAAAAAATCAAACAACCCCATCAAAAAGTGGGCAAAGGACATGAACAGACACTTCTCAAAATAAGACATTTATGCAGCGAAAAAACACATGAAAAAATGCTCATCATCTCTGGCCATCAGAGAAATGCAAATCAAAACCACAATGAGATACCATCTCACACCAGTTAGAATGGCCATCATTAGAAAGTCAGGAAACAACAGGTGCTGGAGAGGATGTGGAGAAATAGGAACACTTTTACACGTTGGTGGGACTGTAAACTAGTTCAACCATTGTGGAAGTCCGTGTGGCGACTCCTCGGGGATCTAGAACTAGAAACACAATTTAATCCAGCCATCCCATTACTGGGTATATACCCAAAGAACTGTAAATCATGCTGCTATAAAGACATATTCACACATATGTTTATTGCGGCACTATTCACAATAGCGAAGACTTGGAACCAACACAAATGTCCAACAACGATAGACTGGATTAAGATAATGTGGCACATATACACCATGGAATACTATGCAGCCATAAAAAATGATGAGTTCATGTCCTTCGTAGGGACATGGATGAAACTGGAAGCCATCATTATCAGTAAACTATCGCAAGGGCAAAAAACCAAACACCGCATGTTCTCACTAATAGGGGGAACTGAACAATGAGAACACATGGACACAGGAACGGGAACATCACACTCCAGAGACTGTTGTGGGGTGGGGGAAGGGGGGAGGGACAGCATTAGCAGATATACCTATTGCTAATTGATGAGTTAATGGGTGTAGCACACCAACATGGCACATGGATACATATGTAACAAACCTGCACATTGCGTACATGTACCCTAAAACTTAAAGTATAATACTAAAAATAATCAAAATAAAAAAATAAAGATATGAAAAAAATTTAATGTAGGGGTTACTTATATTTTCCAATGTGTTTTGTGTTACATTTGGTAAGTTTTGTGTCTCAAGGAATCTCTTAATTTCATCTAAATTGTCAATTTCTGGGAATAGAGTTAATAATCTTACTTTATTATCTTTAATGTCTGTAGAATTCACAGTGGTGCTTTTTTTCACTCCTGGTATTAATTATGTTTCTTCTTTCTGGATCAGTATTGTTAGGGTTTTATATAATATTTTTGAAGAACTGTTTTGGAGTTCTGTTGATCTACTCTGGTTTGACCTCTATTTCATTCATTTTTGATGATTATTTTTTCCTTCACATTGGGTGGTTTTCATTGCTCTTACTTTTTAATGTCTTAATCAAGAGCTTTAGATCATGAAGTAGAGATTTAAAAAAAATTTAACATAGCATCTAATGTTCTAAATTTTCCTCTAAGCACTCCTTCAGTAATATCTCATAAATTTTGATATGTTGTGTTTGTACTTTCACTCAGTTCAAAAATATTTTAAAATTTCCTTTGTAATTTCTTTTTTAAGCTATGAGCTATTTAGAGATGGGTTGCTTAATTTTCAAGTATTAGGGAATTTTATACATATTGTTGATTCCTAATTTAATTCCTTTTGTGGCCAGAGAACATATTCTATTTAATTTCAATTATTTGTAATTTATTATAACTTGTTTTATCGCCCAGTCTATCCTTGTGAATGTTACGTGTTTACATGAAAATAATTTGTATTTTCAATTGCATTGTGTAGGTGTGTATGTTACTAGATCAATTTGGTTAAGAGAGTTCCTTTAGTTTTTTATAATCTTACCAATTTTTGTCTATTTGTTCTGTCAGTTACTAAAGAGAAATGATGAATTTCCAGCAATGATGGTAGAATTGTCTATTTCTAGTTTTGACGGTTTTTGCTTCATATATTTTGAATAGTTCTTATTAGGTTTATGCAAGTATGTAGAATTTTTATATCATTCTGGTCATTTATTTTATTAATTTGAACTGTTTCTCTATCTCCTTGCTTTGAAGTCTACTTCATCTAATATTAATAGAGCCATATCAGCTTTCTTGGGTATAGTGTTTTCATGGAATTCTTTTCCCCTTCTTTTACTTTCAACCTATTTATTTTTTTTATATACTTTAAGTTTTAGGGTACATGTGCACAATGTGCAGGTTACATATGTATACATGTGCCATGTTGGTGTGGTGTACCCATTAACTTGTCATTTAACATTAGGTATATCTTCTAATGCTATCCCTCCCACCTCCCCCCACCCCACAACAGGCCCCGGTGTGTGATGTTCCCCTTCCTGTGTTCATGTGTTCTCATTGTTCAATTCCCACCTATGAGTGAGAACATGCTGTGTTTGGTTTTTTGTCCTTGCAATAGTTTGCTGAGAATGATGGTTTCCAGCTTCATCCATGTCCCTAAAAGGACATGAACTTATCCTTTTTTATGCCTACATAGTATTCCATGGTGTATATGTGCTACATTTTCTTAATCCAGTCTATCATTGATGGGCATTTGGGTTGGTTCCAAGTCCTTACTATTGTGAATAGTGCTGCAATAAACATATGTGTGCATGTGTCTTTATAGCAGCATGATTTATAATCCTTTGGGTATATATACAGTAATGGGATGGCTGGGTCAAATGGTATTTCTAGTTCTAGATCCTTGAGGAATCACCACACAGACTTCCACAATGGTTGAACTAGTTTACAGTCCCACTGTGTAAAAGTGTTCCTATTTCTCCACATCTTCTCCGGCACCTGTTGTTTCCTGACTTTCTAATGATGGCCATTCTAATTGGTGTGAGATGGTATCTCATTGTGGTTTTGATTTGCATTTCTCTGATGGCTAGTGATGATAAGCATTTTTTCATGTGTCTTTAGGCTGCATAAATGTCTTCTTTTGAGAAGTGCCTGTTCATATCCTTTGCCCACTTTTTGATGGGGTTGTTTGATTTTTTCTCGTAAATTTGTTTGATTCACTGTAGATTCTGGATATTAGCCCTTTGTCAGATGAGTAGATTGCAAAAATTTTCTCCCATTCTGTAGGTTGCCTGTTCACTCTGATGGTAGTTTCTTTTGCTGTGCAGAAGCTCTTTAGTTTCATTAGATCCCATTTATCAATTTTGGCTTTTGTTGCCATTGCTTTTGGTGTTTTAGACATGTAGTCCTTGCCCATGCCTATATCCTGAATGGTATTGCCTAGGTTTTCTTCTAGAGTTTTTATGGTTTTAGGTCTAATATTTAAGTCTTTAATCCATCTTGAATTAATTTTGTATAAGGTGTAAGGAAGGGATCCAGTTTCAGCTTTCTACATATGGCTAGCCAGTTTTCCCAGCACCCTTTATTAAATAGGGAATCCTTTCCCCATTTCTTGTTTTTGTCAGGTTTCTCAAAGATCAGATAGTTGTAGATAGGTGGCATTATTTTTGAGGGTTCTGTTCTGTTCCATTGGTCTGTATCTCTGTTTTCGTACCAGTACGATGCTGTGGAAAGATCTAAAATTGACACCCTAACATCACAATTAAAAGACCTAGAGAAGCAAGAGCAAACACATTCAAAAGCTAGCAGAAGGCAAGAAATAACTAAGATCAGAGCAGAACTGAAGGAGATAGAGACACAAAAAACCCTTCAAAAAATCAACGAATCCAGGAGCTGGTTTTTTGAAAAGATCAACAAAATTGATAGACCGCTAGCAAGACTAATAAAGGAGAAAAGAGAAAAGAATCAAATAGACGCAATAAAAAATGATAAAGGGGATATCACCACCGATCCCACAGAAATACAAACCACCATCAGAGAATACTATAAACACCTCTATGCAAATAAACTAGAAAATCTAGAAGAAATAGATAAATTCCTCGACACATACACCCTCCTAAGACTAAACTAGGAAGAAGTTGAATCTCTGAATAGACCAGTAACAGGCTCTGAAATTGAGGCTATAATTAATAGCCTACCAACCAAAAAAAAGTCCCGGACCAGATATATTCACAGCCAAATTCTACCAGAGGTACAAGGAGGAGCGGGTACTATTCCTTCTGAAACTATTCCAATCAATAGAAAAAGAGGGGATCGTCCCTAACTCATTTTATGAGGCCAGCATCATCCTGATACCAAAGCCTGGCAGAGACACAACAAAAAAAGAGAATTTTAGACCAATATCCCTGATGAACATCGATGCAAAAATCCTCAATAAAATACTGGCAAACTGAATCCAGTAACACTTCAAGAAGCTTATCCACCATGGTCAAGTGGGCTTCACCCCTGGGATGCAAGGCTGGTTCAACATACACAAATCAACAAATGTAATCCAGCATATAAACAGAACCAAAGACAAAAACCACATGATTATTTCAATAGATGCAGAAAAGGCCTTTGACAAAATTCAACAACCCTTCATGCTAAAAACTCTCAATAAATTAGGTATTGATGGGACGTATCTCAAAGTAATAAGAGCTATCTATGACAAAACCAGAGCCAATATCATACTGAATGGGCAAAAACTGGGAGCATTCCCTTTGAAAACTGGCACAAGACAGGGATGCCCTCTCTCACCACTCATATTCAACATAGTGTTGGAAGTTCTGGCCAGGGCAGTGAGGCAGGAGAAGGAAATAAAGGGTATTCAATTAGGAAAAGAGGAAGTCAAATTGTCCCTGTTTGCAGATGACATGATTGTATATCTAGAAAACCCCATTGTCTCAGCCCAAAATCTCCTTAAGCTGATTAGCAACTTCAGCAAAGTCTCAGGATACAAAATCAATGTGCAAAAATCACAAGCATTCTTATACACCAATAACAGACAGAGTGCCAAATCATGAGTGAACTCCCATTCACAATTGCTTCAAAGAGAATAAAATACCTAGGAATCCAACTTACGAGGGATATGAAGGACCTCTTCAAGGAGAACTACAAACCACTGCTCAATGAAATAAAAGAGGATACAAACAAATGGAAGAACATTCCATGCTCATGGGTAGGAAGAATGAATATTGTGAAAATGGCCATACTGCCCAAGGTAATTTATAGATTCAGTGCCATCCCCATCAAGCTACCAATGACTTTTTTCTCAGAATTGGAAAAAACTACTTTAAAGTTCATATGGAACCAGAAAAGATCCCGCATTGCCTAATCAATCCTAGGGCAAAAGAACAAAGCTGGAGGCATCATGCTACCTGACTTCGAACTATACTACAAGGCTACAATAATCAACCTATTTCTGTTTTTATAATTAAAGTGCATCTTTCATAAATAGCATATACACTGCTTTGGTATTTGTTTCTTTTTAATCCTGTCTCAGAAGCTCTTTGTCTTTTTTTGGAATGTTTACTCTATTTATATTTAATATAATCTTTGATGGGGTTAAGTTTATGTCTATCATCTTTCTAATTGTTTTCAATTTGTCCCCTCAGTTCTTTTTTTTTTTTTTTTACTGTTACTCATTTCTGTGTTTTGAGAAAATAAAATATACTTATTATTCCATTTTATCATCTCTTTGGCTTCTTAGCTACACCTCTCTGTTTTATTTTCTTTAATGGCTGTTTTAGGGAGTATAATGTGCATCTATTTGTTAGATTCATTACAGTCCATCTTTAATTATTCTTACATCACTTCTCCTATGTTAAAAAAACAACAGTATAATTCTGTATACTTCTCTTCCATACTTTGTGTTACTGTTTTTATACATTTTACTTCTACATGTTATAAATACCATAATACATTGTTACATCTGAAAGAGTAACAAAGAATTTAAGGAAAGACAAAATACCTTTTTATATTTACCCACATATTTATTATTTCCAGTGCTTTTCATTCTTACCCGTATTCCTAATTTTCCATCGGTTTTTTTCATCTACTTTAAAAATTTTCTTTACTATTTCTTATAGTACAGATCTGTTAATTCATGTACTTGTCATTTTTGAATGACATTTTTGCTAGATATAGAATTCTGGATTGACAGTTATTTTTCTCTAGCACTTAAAAGATGTCATTATGTTGTCTCTAGCTTCAACTATTTCTGATGGAAAAAATCACTAATTATTCATATTTGTCCCTTGTATTTGTATATGTGTGTATGTTTCTGTACTGCTTTTAAGATTTTCTCTTGTACGTTGGTTTTAGTAGTTTGACTATAAAGTCTTAAGTGTGATTTTCTTTGTACTTTTTTTTTTTTGAGATGAGGTCTCTGTTGCCCAGGCTGGAGTGCAGTAGTGCAATCACGGCTCGCTGCAACCTCTGCCTCCCAGTTCAAGCAATCCTCCAACCTCAGCCTCGCAAGTAGCTGGGACCACAGGTGCATGCCCAGCTAACTTTTTGTAGTTTTTGGTAGAGACAGGGTTTTGCCATGTTGGTCCGGCTGGTCTTGAACTCCTGAGTTCAAGTGATCCACCTGCCTCGGCCTCCCAAAGTGCTGGGATTACAGGCATGAGTCACCATGCCTGGCCTTTTTGTATTTTTCTAGTTTAGGGTGTTTTGAGCTTCCTGGATCTTTAAGTTGATGCTTTTCATCAAATTTGGAAAAAATTTCAGCCAAAGTCACTGATGTTCATTTAGCTTAATTATTATTTTTTAACTCTGTGCTTCTGTTTGGAGCATTTCTAGTGACGTGTATTCAAGTTAACTGATAGTTCCTAGTGCTGTGCAATATATTGTTAAAGCAATCAGGTGAACTTTTGTTTTTCAAAGGAATGCCTTTTTATTCAAAAAGTCCAACTTAGGTTCCTTAGTAGTAAGTACAAAGGGTGCCTTGACACTTCCATAAACACGTTTAAATGTTACCGTCTCTGAAAAAACAGTTTTAGAATATGAAACCTTTATCTTCAAGGTTTCTATGAATATGAAACTCCTCAAGGAGGAAAAACATCACTGGCTTAATTATTTCTATAAAATATCTTCCTCATTTGCTTTTCATGTTGCTAGTGGGAAAAGATAACAATACTATTTTCAAAAAATGACGACAATAGATGATTTCATGAAACTTGCTTTTGAGTTTTTGTCTACTTAATACCTCAATTCAGAGGTCAGAGATGAATATAGGATTATATATTATCCTTCCATGTTGATTTTTACAAGATCTGCTATGAGAACAAATACAATTGAAAATATGCTGTTGATGATTGTTACCCTACACTGACTTCACAAAGGTTCTTATAATTAGGAGAAGAACCCCAAAGACACTTAACTCTACATATATAATCAACACATATATTCAATGGTAAAAAACACACAACGTGAAATCTACCTTCTAAACAAATTTTTAAGTGTACATTACAGTACTGTTTACCATATTTCACACTGTTGTACAGCAGATATTTAGAACTTGTTCATCTTGTATAACTCAAACTGTGTATCCACTGAACAGTAGCTCTCCATTTTTCCCTCTCCACAGATCCTGGCAATCATTATTATACTTTCTGCTTCTGTGAGTTTGACTCTTTTAGATATATGCCATATAAGAGGAATCATACAATATTTGTCCTTCTATGACTGGCTTATTTCATCTAGTGTAATGTCCTGAAGGCTCATCATATTGTAGCATATGACAAGATTTTCTTCTTCTTTAAGTCTAATATTCCATTGTATGTATCTACCACATTTTCTTTATTTATTCATCTGTCTGCAGATATTTAGGTTATGTAGAAGCTTTTAGTTTGATGCGGTATCACTTACGTATTTTTGCCCTTATTACCTGTGCCTTTGATGTCATTTTCAAGAATTCGTTGCTAAAATCAATGTTATGAAGCTTTTCACCTACATTTTCTTCTGGAAGTTTTACAGTTTTAGGTCTTACGTTTAATTTTTAATTGCATTTTGAATTTATTGTCACGTATTGTGTAGGATAATACAAATAGCCAACAGTTATATGAAAATAACACCACTAATCAACATCACTAATTATCAGGGAAATGCAGATTGAAACTACAATGAGATATCACCTCATACCTGTTAGGATGGCCATTATAAAAAACAAAATAAACAAACAAAAACAGAAAATAACAAGTGTTGATAAGGATGTGGAGAAATTGGAATCATTGTGCACTATTGGTGGGCATGTAAAATGGTACAGCTGTGATGGAAAACAGCAATGAGGTTCATCAAAAAATAAAAAATAGAACCACCATACGATCCAGCAATCCTACTTCTGGGTATGTATCCAAAAGAATTGAAAACAGGATTCTCAAAGAAATATTAGCACTCTCATGTTCAATGCAGCATTATTCATTAACAGCTAAGAAACAACCATGAACTTTTAATTTCACATATTTTATTTTTAAATTCTATAATTTCCATTTGGTTCTTTTTCAGCGTTTCAGTTTCTCTTCTAAAATTCCCCAACGTATTTACTCAGCCAAACCATCTTTTCCTATATATTCTTTTGGCAGTTGGGAGCGGAGTCTCACTCTGTCGCCCAGGCTGGAGTGCAGTGGTGCGATCTTGGCTCACTGCAACTTCCACCTCCTGGGTTCAAGCAATTCTCATGTCTCAGCCTCCCAAGTGGCTGGGACTACAGGCATGTGCCACCACACCCAGCTAATTTTTGTATTTTTAGTAGAGGCAGGGTTTCACCATGTTGTCCAGGCTAGTCTGGACCTCCTGGCCTCAGGTGATCTGCCCACCTCTGCCTCCCAAAGTGGTAGGATTGTAGGTGTAAGCCACCATGCCCAGCCTCTTTTCCTATATATTCTTATAATAGTTCTTTTAAAGTTCTTGGCTTCTAATTTCAATTTGGGTCATCTATGGATCTATTTCGACTGACTTTTGTCCCCCCACTCAATTATGAGTCACATTTTTTCTGCTTCTTTGAATGTTTTCTAATTTCTGAAGGTATGCTCTGTGTACAACAGTAGTAAAAACTAAAGAATCATTCATATATGTATATTATCACTAATATCAGGGATATCACACACACACACATATATATATATATATAATGTAGAATCATTCGGATTCTGCTAAGTATTTAACTAAGCTAGGGCTGGGCTGTAGCTTTAATAAGATTAAGTTCCACTCTTGTTTCAAATTGGACTATGAAAATCTCTATTTCTCAATCCAACACTCAATCTTTTATACCCCCTTTGCCAAGGGACTGATTGTTATTTGTATTGGTATTTGTGCAGTAACACAGTTGGGATGCTGTTTCAGATAGTTTTAATTCATCTTAATTCAACTTTTGGTTAAATTCTATAATTACCCCAGAATATAGTACATTAAGACTGCATAAATTTTTCTGCCTTCCAGTCCACCTGCATTGCTACTTTTGCAGAAAAATCCTGAGATTGATGAGGGTTTAGTGGCAGACAATTGCCAACTTGAATAATTTATTTTTCTATTTATGGCTCTTTCAAATTCTTTCAAATTCCAATCTATAGGTCAGTCCAAACAGTCATTAAACCTCACTGGCTATTTTCTATTCCTTTCAGTCTGTATCTATCAAAAGCCCACTCCTTCCCCCACCTATACCCAGGTCAGTCACTAGCCCCAGGTATGGAAGCAGCAGTAGCTTTCTGCTCACCTGTGAATGGCTCTTATCTCTCTGGCATTCAGTTAATTAGACTTCTTTGAATGTATCACTCTTCCATATCCCCATAGAAAAGGATAATTTTAATTTTATTGTCATTACTATAGGATTTTGTTGTGGTTTTCAACATTGTTCCTACCATGGGGATGAAGGTCTTTCATGTCTTTTAACATCCTATCTGGAAATGGAAAGCCCCTCTTTCACTTATATTTGAATATTGGAAACACAGTGAAAGCTGGATTGAAGACAGAAGGAATCAGTGGAATGCAAACCAGTTAAGTTGGTTAATCCATTACTGACATTAGTAGGTATTCTACTAAAGTACTCAGGGTACATGTCAAACATCATGCTTTTGCTAATACTCTAATGAGCACTAAATGGTGAAATTTCCCCAAGATTTTATGTGGATAAAGCTGTGTCTGACACGTGAATAGAGTAAAGCAAACTGGCTACTAAACTTGAAGGTTTTTACAGTGATTCATCAGAAAATATGTAATAAATTCTGGTTGGAACAGATACAGAAATTTTACGGTAAATAAACAATTGAGTATCAGAAATATGATCTCCTGACTACTGTGAATCACACCAACTTTTATAACTTAAAAATATACACCTGTGATGTAGCTTACTTGGTAATATAATAAGATAGTACTTTAAGTAATAACTTGTAAACGTCACATAAAATATCAGTATTCTCTAGGAGACTTATACCCAATATACAAATATTTCCATCCATATAGTCTACACTTTAAAATTTTTGCTTACTAAATTATTATTTACCATTCTGTTCTAAATGTTTTCAATTTGATTTCACATTTTGGCCAGATAGTATTTTGTTGTAGAAATACATTGTAGATGTAGGTGTCAGTAGACTATCCCTACTCTTCAGTTGTGACAATCAAAAAGTCCACAGACATTGCCAAATATGCCTGGGGTACAATATCATTCCTAGTTGAGAGACTGTTTTATTTGTCTGACTCACAATGAGATTACTAATAACTAACATCAAGAAAATTCACACATACAGCTAGGTAATATCTCCCGTATTTTGTATGTTTTTGTTGATTTTTGTAAATTCAAAGATAGAAACATATTTTTTCCTACTAATTACAATTCAATGTAGTTGATTTTCAATATAAAGCTTTGTAGTAAGAAATTTACACTGTAAAACTGATTTTAAAAAAACTACTAAAATACTGAACTGAAAATCAGATATAACAATCACTTGTTTCATCTCTCAATGAAACAAGGTACTTTTCAATGTATCTCTTCCTTCTGTAGCTCTCTCATTTCTTTTAAAAAGTCTGTCTATAATAATAGACAAAGCCTCCTATTAAATGTCAGTCCTTGTACCTGTGCTTTGATTCCCATTCCTTCTCACTTTCTTAAGAATTTTTTTTCTTTAGTTATCCCCTCTCTCCCTTATTCTCAAATCTCTTTTTCTGTGGATCATTCTGTATTCACATAAATTAAAAATATGCTCTTTTCTCTAAAATTAAAAAAACCCCAAACTACTCTTTAACATCTCACTCCAATCCAGGTATTAATCTATTTTTCAGCACCCCTTCATAACCAAATATCTTTAAAGAGGTATTCAGTTGTGCTGTTTCCTCACCTGCCACTCATCAGTTTAACAATATTTTGGTTTCTATTTCATTGCTTTTCTAAAATTGCTTTTTAAAGGGTCATTAACAACTTTCACAGAGCCAGACACACTCTAATCACTTTTCTGAACCTATCCTACTTAGCTTATCTGTAGCATCTGATAGAGTTTACCACTCCTTGAAACATTCCCCAGGTTTTTTGTTTTGTTTTTTCTTCTGTGAAGGTCTTTTCCTTTTTCTCTTCTCCCTGGCAACTCCTCTTCTTCCTGAAATTAAATGTTGAAATTCCTGATACCTCTATCCACAGATCTCCTTTTATTCCCTACTTCCTTCTCTCTCTCTCTTGCTTTCTCCTTTTCTCTCTTGTCTTATTCCTTCTCTGCTTCCTCCTTCTCCTCCTCTTCTTCTAGGTAATTTCATTTATTCCCATGCCATTATATACCACCTATATGCTAAAGACTGAAATTATTGCCCTAGACCTCTCATCTGATATTCAGACCTACTTGTCCACTTGACATCTCCATTTACACAACAGACATAATAAAATTTAACATGTCTAAAACTGAACTCTTTATTTCCTACCACCACATGCCCCCTCCTATCTCAAGCTTCTTCACCTTTGTAAAAAATATCATGACAATCAGTGGCTTAAGCCAAAATCTGGGAATAATCTTTGATTCCACTCTCTTATCTCTCACATTGAATTATAATCAGTAGCTCTGTAAACGCTAATCATTTCCGAATCTATGCTTTTTTCTCCAACAGCATTGTTATCACCCTAGTCAAGGCCACTTCATTTCCTGCTGGAGTGCAATACTTGCCTTGTAATGGGTGCACCAGCTTGCTTTCCTTTTTGGCTCCACAATATTTTCTTCACACAGCAGTGTGGATATTTTTAGTCATAAATCAAAGCATATCATTCCCCTGCTTAAATTAAAATAGAATTTCTTATAATTACTTCAGAAGCTTTTATGATCTTGTCCTTACTCATCTCTACAAGAAAATCTTCACTCACTTTTTCTCTTCCGCATGACACTGTCAGCTTCCTTGCATTCTTTCTGTTTCTAGATGATATAATTAAGTCCTTTACCATCTTAGAACCTTCTATTTTATTTATTTATTTATTTTTTGAGACGGAGTTTTGCTCTTGTTGCCCAAGATGGAGTGCAATGGCACCATCTCAGCTCACTGCAACCTCCGCCTCCCGGGTTCAAGCAATTCTCCTGCCTCAGTCTCCGAAGTAGCTGGGATTACAGGCACCCGCCAATACACCCGGCTAATTTTTTGTATTTTTAGTAGAGACAGGGTTTTGCCATATTGGCCAGGCTGGTCTCGAACTCCTGACCTCAGGTGATCCGCCCACCTTGGCCTCCCAAAGTGCTGGAATTACAGGCGTGAGCCACCGCACCCGGCCTAGAACCTTCTTATAAGATGTTCACTCTGCTTGGAATGTGCTGTTCCCTGCTCTTCTTTGTGTTAGTTCTTCTTTTAAAAAATAGGCTTGTTAAGGTTTAATTAATATGTTTATAAAATGTACTATTTGAATACATTTTGACATATGTATACATCCATAAAACCATCTCTACAATTAACATAATAAACATGTCTGTCATGCCCAAGAGTTTCTTTGTGCCTTTTTGTAATCCTCTCTTCCAGCCCTCACTACATGTGTCACTTCCCATTCCCAGGCAATTACTAATCTGCTTTCTGTCACTATGAATTGGTTTCCATTTCCTGGAATTCTATATTAATGGAATCATACAGTAATGTATCCTTTTTTTCCTGATTATTTTTACTCACTACAATTATTGGGGATTCATCCATGTTGTAGCATTTATCAATAGCATATTCTTTTTTATTGCAGAGCAGAGCACCATTGTTTGGATTTGCCAGAATTTGTTTATCCATTTACTTAATAAAAATTTGAGTTGCTTTAGTTTTTAAAATTAAATTTTTTTTTTCATTTTAATAGGTTTCTAGGTAACAAGTGGTGTTTATTTACATGGATAAGTAGTGGTGATTCCTGAGATTTTAGTGCACCCATAACCAAGCAGTATGCACTGTACCCAATGTGTTGTCTTTTATCCCTCACCTGCCTCCCACCCTTTCCCTTGAGTCCCTAAAGTCCACTGTATCATTCTTATACCTTTGCAGCCTCATAACTTAGCTCCCACTTATAAGTGAGAACTTACAATGTTTGGTTTTCCATTCTGAGTTTGGTAACTCCATTCTGAGTTACTTCACTTAGAATAATGGTCTCCAACTCCATCCAGGTTGCTTGCAAATGCCATCATTTCATTACTTTTTATGGCTGAGTAGTATTCCATGATATACCACATTTTCTTTATCCACTCGTTGATTGATGGCCATTTGGGTTGGTTCCATATTATTGCAATTGTGAATTGTGCTGCTATAAACATGCCTGTGCAAGTGTCTTTTTCATATAATGACTTCTTTTCCTCTGGGTAGATACCCAGTGGTGGGATTGCTAGATCAAATGGTAGATCTACTTGTGGTTCTTTAAGGAGTCTTCACACTGTTTTCCATAGTAGTTGTAGTAGTTTACATTCCCACCAGCAGGATAAAAGGGCTCTCTTTTCACTATATCCATGCTAAGATGTATTATTTTTGATTTTTAAATTATGGCCATTCTTGCAGGAGAAAGATGGTATTGCATTGTGGTTTGGATTTGCATTTCACTGATAATTAGTGATGTTGAGCATTTTTACATGTGTGTTGGCCATTTGTGTATCTTCTTTTGAGAATTGTCTATTCATGCCTTTAATCCACTTTTTGATGGCATTATTTGATTTTTTTTCTCGCTGATTTGAGTTCCTAATAGATTCTAGATATTAGTCCTTGTCAGATGCATAGTTTGTGAAAATTTTCTCCCACGCTGTGGGTTGTCTCTTTACTGATTATTTATTTTGCTCTGAGGAAGTTTTCAGTTTAATTAAGTCCCATCTATTTATCTTTGTTTTTGTTGCATTTGCTTTTGGGTTCTTGGTCATAAAGTCTATGTTTAAGCCAATGTCTAGAAAGGTTTTTCTAATGTTATCTTCAGAATTTCTATGGTTTCAGGTCTTAGATTAAAGTCTTTGATTCATCCTGAGTTGATTTTTTATAAGGGGAGAG
Organism: Hylobates moloch; assembly: GCF_009828535.3. Taxonomy (NCBI): domain Eukaryota; kingdom Metazoa; phylum Chordata; class Mammalia; order Primates; family Hylobatidae; genus Hylobates; species Hylobates moloch. Next base: position 40,454,620 of record NW_026652279.1, read on the forward strand.
ATGATGATCCAATTTCATTTTTCTACACGTGCCACGATCATTTATTGAATAGGGTGTCCTTTCCCCACTTTATATTATTGTTCGATTTGTTGATGAGTTGGCTGCAAGTATTTGGCTTTATTTCTGGGCTCTCTGTTTTGTTCCATTGGTCTATGTGCCTATCTTTGTATCGGTACCATGAAGTTTTGGTAACGATAGCCTTGTAGTGTAGTTTGAAGTCAAGTAATGTGATGCCTCCAGATTTTTTCTTTTTGCTTAGGCTTGCTTTGACTATGTGGGCTTTTTTGGTACTGTGTGAATGAATTTTAGGATTGTTTTTTCTAGTTTTGTGAAGAATAATGATGGTATTTTGATGGAAATTCCATTGAATTTGTAGATTGCTTTTGATAGTATGGTCATTTTCACAATATTGATTCTACCCATCCATTAGCATGGCATGTATTTCCATTTGTTTGTGTGTCCATTATTTATTTCAGCAGTGTTTTGTAGTTTTCCTTGTAGAGATCTTTCACCTCCTTAGGTAAATTTCTAAGTATTTTATTTTTTTACAGCTGTTGTAAAAGGGGTTGAGTTCTTAACTTGATTCTCAGCTTGGTCACTGTTGATATATAGCAGTGCTATTGATTTGTGTACATTGATTTTGTATCCTAAAACTTTACTAAATTCACTTATCAGATCCATGTGCTTTTTGGATGTGTCTTTAGGGTATTCTACGCATACAATCTTGTCATTTGCAAACAGTGACAGTTGGATTTCCTCTTTACTGATTTGTACGCCCTTTATTTATTTCTCTTGTCTGGTTGTTCTGGCTAGGACTTCCAGTACTATGTTGATTAGAAGTGGTGAAAGTGGGCATCTTTGTTTTTTTCTAATTCTCAGAAGGAATGTTTTCAGCTTTCCCCCATTCCATAAAATGTTGGCTGTACATCTGTCATAGATGGCTTTTATTACCCTTAGTTGTTTTCCTTCTATGCTGATTTTGCTGAGGGTTTTAATCATAAAGGATGATGAATTTTATCAAATGCTTTTTCTGCATCTATTGAGATGGTCATACAATTTTAAATTTTGTTTCTGTGATGTATCACATTTATTGACTTGTGTATGTTAAACCATCCCTGCATCCCTGGTATGAAACCCACTTGATTGTGGTAGATTATCTTCCTGATATGCTGTCAGATTTGGTTAGCTAGTAGTTTGTTGAGGATTTTTGCACCTACGTTCACCAGGGATATCAGTCTGTAGTCTTCTTTTTTGTTATATCCTTTCTTGGTTTTGATATTAGGGTGATACTGGCTCATAGAATGATTTGGGGGAGGATTCCCTCTTTCTCTATCTTTTGGAATAGTTTCAGTAGGATTGGTATCAATTCTTTTTTGAATGTCTGATAGAATTCAGCTGTGAATCCATCTGGTCCTGAACTTTTTTTGTTGGCAATTTTTTAAATTAACATTTTAAACTCACTGCTTGTTATTGGTTGGTTCAGAGTTTCTATTTCTTCCTGGTTTAATCCAGGAAGGTTGTATATTTCCAGGAATTTATCCATCTTCTCTAGGTTTTCTAGTTTGTGTGCATAAAGGTGATCATAGTAGTCTTGAATGACCTTTTGTATTTCTGTTGTATTGGTTGTAATATTTCCCATTTGTTTCTAATTGAGTTTATTTGGATCTTCTCTCTTCTTTTCTTGGTTAATCTCACTAACGTTCTATCAATTTTGTTCATCTTTTCAAAGAACCACCTTTTGGTTCATTTATCTTTTGTATTTTTTTGTTTGTTTCAATTTCATTTAGTTCTGCTCTGATCTTTGTTATTTCCTTTTTTCTGCTGGGTTTGGGTTTGTTCTTGTTTCTCTATTCCTTGAGGTGTGACCTTAGATTGTCTATTTGTGCTCTTTCAGACTTTTTGATGTAGGCATTTAATGCTATGAACTCTCCTCTTAGCACTGCTTTTGCTGTATCCCAGAGGTTTTGATAGGTTGTGTCACTATTACCATTCAACTCAAAGAATTTTAAAATTTCTATCTTGATTTCACTGTTGACCCGTCTATCATTCAGGGGCAGATTATTTAATTTCTACGTATTTGCATGGTTTTGAGGGTTCCTTTTGGAGTTGATTCCACTGTGTGAATTTTATTCCACTGTGGTCTGAGAGAGTACTTGATATAATTTCGACTTTTAAAAATGAATTGAGACGTCCTTCTGCCTCCTGACAGATTCTGGTGCTTCCCTGAGTGGCCCCCTGTGGTGTGGCACGTCCGCTTCTCTTGCCATCTATCCCACAAATAAGTGAGAACATGCAATGCTTGTCTTTCGGGGCCTGGCTTATTTCACTTGACATAATGATCTCCAGTTCCATCCATGTTATCACAAATGACAAGATCTTCTTTTTCATAGCTGAATAGTACTCCATTGTGTCAAGCAAGAACAGACATTCAATGAATGAATGCATTTCACAAAGCCCACAATCCAAGTGAATAGCAGGATTCATCTATTCATTCAAGATGTTTCCTGGATTCTAGCTCCATGGAAACTTTTGAGGTATTAAGCAAGCAAATAAAATGCTTTAAGTCTTTGGCTGGATAGGTGGAGCCAAGATGGCCGAATAGGAACAGCTCCGGTCTCCAGCTCCCAGCCCCAGCGACACAGAAGATGGGTGATTTCTGCATTTCTGCTTGAGGTACCGGTTTCATCTCACTAGGGAGTGCCTAACAGTGGGTGCAGGACAGTCGGTGAAGAGCACTGTGCACGAGCCGAAGCAGGGCGAGGCATTGCCTCACTCGGGAAGCACAAGGGGTCAGGGAGTTTCCTTTCCTAGTCAAAGAAAGGGGAAACAGACGGCACCTGGAATATCAGGTCAGTCCCATCCTAATACTGCACTATTCCAACGGGCCTGGAAAATGGCACACTAGGAGACTGTGCCCCGCACCTGGCTCGGAGGGTCCTATGACCACGGAGTCTCGCTGATTGCTAGCACGGCAGTCTGAGATCAAGCTGCAAGGCGGCAGCGAGGCTGGGGGAGGGGCGCCCGTCATTGCCCAGGCTTGCTTAGGTAAACAAAGCAGCCAGGAAGCTCGAATTGGGTGGAGCCCACCACAGCTCAAGGAGGCCTGCCTGCCTCTGTAGGCTCCACCTCTGGGGGCAGGGCACAGACAAACAAAAACTCAGCAAGAACCTCCACAGACTTAAATGTCCCTGTCTGACTGACAGCTTTGAAGAGAGTAGTGGTTCTCCCAGCACGAAGCTGGAGATCTGAGAACAGACAGACTGCCTCCTAAAGTGGGTCCCTCACCCCTGAGCAGCCTAACTGGGAGGCAACCCCCCAGTAGGGACAGACTGACACCTCATTCAGCCGGGTACTCCTCTGAGACAAACTTTTCAGAGGAACTATCAGACAGCTGAATTTGTGGTCTCATGAAAATCCGCTGTTCTGCAGCCACCACTGCTGATACCCAGCCAAACAGGGTCTGGAGTGGACCTCTAGTAAACTCCAACAGACCTGCAGCTGAGGGTCCTGTCTGGTAGAAGGAAAACTAACAAACAGAAAGGACATCCACACCAAAAACCCATCTGTACATCACCATCATCAAAGACAAAACGTAGATAAAACCACAAAGATGGGGAACAAACAGAGCAAAAAAATGGAAACTCTAAAAAACAGAGCACCTCTCCTCCTCCAAAGGAACGCAGTTCCTCACCAGCAACGGAACAAAGCTGGATGGAGGATGACTTTGATGAGTTGAGAGAAGAAGTCTTCAGACGATCAAACTACTCTGAGCTACGAGAGGAAATTCAAAACAATAGCAAAGAAGTTAAAAACTTTGAAAAAATATTAGAAGAATGGATAACTAGAATAACCAATGGAGAGAAGGGCTTAAAGGAGCTGATGGAGCTGAAAGCCAAGTTTCGAGAACTACGCGAAGATTGCAGAAGCCTCAGTAGCAGATGCGATCAACTGGAAGAAAGGGTATCGCTGATGTAAGATGAAATGAATGAAATGAAGAGAGAAGGGAAGTTTAGAGAAAAAAGAATAAAAAGAAATGAACAAAGCCTCCAAGAAATTTGGGACTATGTGAAAAGACCAAACCTACGTCTGATTGGTGTACCTGAAAATGATGGGGAGAATGGAACCAAGTTGGAAAACACTCTGCAAGATATTATCCAGGAGAACTTCCCCAATCTAGCAAGGCAGGCCAGCATTCAGATTCAGGAAATACAGAGAACGCCACAAAGATACTCCTCAAGAAGGGCAACTCCAAGACACATAATTGTCAGATTCACCAAAGTTGAAATGAAGGAAAAAATATTAAGGGCAGACAGAGAGAAAGGTCGGGTTACCCACAAAGGGAAGCCCATCAGACTAACAGCTGATCTCTCAGCAGAAACTCTACAAGCCAGAAGAGAGTGGGGGCCGATATTCAACATTCTTAAAGAAAAGAATTTTCAACCCAGAATTTGCTATCCCGCCAAACTAAGCTTCATAAGTGAAGGAGAAATAAAATACTTTACACACAAGCAAACGCTGAGTGATTTTGTCACCACCAGGCCTGCCCTAAAAGAGCTCCTGAAGGAAGCACTAAACATGGAAAGGAACAACCACTACCAGCCACTGCAAAAACATGCCAAATTGTAAAGACCATCGAGGCTAGGAAGAAACTATAGCAACTAACGAGCAAAATAACCAACTAACATCATAATGACAGGATCAGATTCACACATAACAATATTAACGTTAAATGTAAATGGGCTAAATGCTCCAATCAAAAGACACAGACTGGCAAAATGGATAAGGAGTCAGGACCCATCAGTGTGCTGTATTCAGGAAACCCATCTCATGTGCAGAGACACACATAGACTCAAAATAAAGGGATGGAGGAAGATCTATCAAGCAACTGGAAAACAAAAAAAGGCAGGGGTTGCAATCCTAGTCTCTGATAAAATAGACTTTAAACCAACAAAGATCAAAAGAGACAAGGAAGGCCATTACATAATGGTAAAGGGATCAATTCAACAAGAAGAGCTAACTATCCTAAATATATATGCACCCAACACAGGAGCACCCAGATTCATAAAGCAAGTCCTCAGTGACCTACAAAGGGACTTAAACTCCCACACAATAATAATGGGAGATTTTAACACCCCACTGTCAGCATTAGACAGATCAACGAGACAGAAAGTTAACAAGGATATCCAGGAATTGAACTCAGCTCTACATAAAGTGGACCTAATAGACATCTACAGAACTCTCCACCCCAAGTCAACAGAATATACATTTTTTTCAGCACCACACCACACCTATTCCAAAATTGACCACATAGTTGGAAGTAAAGCTCTCCTCAGCAAATGTAAAAGAACAGAAATTATAACAAACTGTCTCTCAGACCACAGTGCAATCAAACTAGAACTCAGGATTAAGAAACTCACTCAAAACCGCTCAACTACATGGAAACTGAACAACCTGCTCCTGAATGACTATTGGGTACATAATGAAATGAAGGCAGAAATAAAGATGTTCTTTGAAACCAACGAGAACAAAGACACAACATACCAGAATCTCTGGGACACGTTCAAAGCAGTGTGTAGAGGGAAATTTATAGCACTAAATGCCCACAAGAGAAAGCAGGAAAGATCCAAAATTGACACCCTAACATCACAATTAAAAGAACTAGAAAAGCAAGAGCAAACACATTCAAAAGCTAGCAGAAGGCTAGAAATAACTAAAATCAGAGCAGAACTGAAGGAAATAGAGACACAAAAACCCTTCAAAAAATTAATGAATCCAGGAGCTGGTTTTTTGAAAAGATCAACAAAATTGATAGACCGCTAGCAAGACTAATAAAGAAGAAAAGAGAGAAGAATCAAATAGATGCAATAAAGAAAAAAAAAGGGGATATCACCACCGATCCCACAGAAATACAATCTACCATCAGAGAATACTACAAACACCTCTATGCAAATAAACTAGAAAATCTAGAAGAAATGGATAAATTCCTCGACAAATACACCCTCCCAAGACTAAACCAGGAAGAAGTTGAATCTCTGAATAGACCAATAACAGGTTCTGAAATTGTGGCAATAATCAATAGCTTACCAACCAAAAAGAGTCCAGGACCTGATGTATTCACAGCTGAATTCTACCAGAGGTACAAGTAGGAACTGGTACCATTCCTTCTGAAACTATTCCAATCGATAGAAAAAGAGGGAATCCTCCCTAACCCATTTTACAAAGCCAGCAGCGTCCTGATACCAAAGCCTGGCAGAGACGTAACCAAAAAAGAGAATTTCAGACCAATATCCTTGATGAACATTGATGCAAAAATCCTCAATAAAATACTGGCAAACCGAATCCAGCAGCACATCAAAAAGCTTATCCACCATAATCAAGTGGGCTTCATCCCTGGGATGCAAGGCTGGTTCAACATACGCAAATCAATAAATGTAATCCAGCATATAAACAGAAACAAAGACAAAAACCACATGATTATCTCAATAGATGCAGAAAAGGCCTTTGACAAAATTCAACAACCCTTCATGCTAAAAACTCTCAATAAATTAGGTATTGATGGGACGTATCTCAAAATAATAAGAGCTATCTATGACAAACCCACAGCCAATATCGTACTGAATGGGCAAAAACTGGAAGCATTCCCTCTGAAAACTGGCACAAGACAGGGATGCCCTCTTTCACCACTCCTATTCAACATAGTGTTGGAAGTTCTGGCCAGGGCAATCAGGCAGGAGAAGGAAATAAAGGGTATTCAATTAGGAAAAGAGGAAGTCAAATTGTCCCTGTTTGCAGATGACATGATTGTATATCTAGAAAACCCCATTGTCTCAGCCCAAAATCTCCTTAAGCTGATTAGCAACTTCAGCAAAGTCTCAGGATACAAAATCAATGTTCAAAAATCACAAGCATTCTTGTACACCAATCACAAACAGAGAGCCAAATCATCAGTCAACTCCCATTCACAATTGCTTCAAAGAGAATAAAATACCTAGGAATCCAACTTACAAGGGATGTGAAGGACCTCTTCAAGGAGAACTACAAACCACTGCTCAATGAAATAAAAGAGGATACAAACAAATGGAAGAACATTCCATGCTCATGGGTTGGAAGAATCAATATCGTGGAAATGGCCATACTGCCCAAGGTAATTTATAGATTCAATGCCATCCCCATCAAGCTACCGATGACTTTCTTCACAGAATTGGAAAAAACTACTTTAAAGTTCATAGGGAACCAAAAAAGAGCCCGCATCGCCAAGTCAATCCTAAGCCAAAAGAACAAAGCTGGAGGCATCACGCTACCTGACTTTAAACTATACTACAAGGCTACAGTAACCAAAACAGCATGGTACTGGTACCACAACAGAGACATAGATCAATGGAACAGAACGGAGCCCTCAGAAATGATGCCACATATCTACAACTATTTGAGAAACCTGACAAAAACAAGAAATGGGGAAAGGATTCCCTATTTAATAAATGGTGCTGGGAAAACTGGGTAGCCATATGTAGAAAGCTGCAACTGGATCCCTTCCTTACACCTTATACAAAAATTAATTCAAGATGGATTAAAGACTTAAATGTTAGACCTAAAACCATTAAAATCCTACAAGAAAACCTAGGCAATACCATTCAGGACATAGGCGTGGGCAAGGACTTCATGTCTAAAACACCAAAAGCAATGGCAACAAATGCCAAAATTGACAAATGGGATCTCATTAAACTAAAGAGCTTCTGCACAGCAAAAGAAACTACCATCAGAGTAAACAGGCAACCTACAGAATGGGAGAAAATTTTTGCAACCTACTCATCTGACAAAGGGCTAATATCTAGACTCTACAATGAACTCAAACAAATTTACAAGAAAAAAACAAACAACCCCATCAAAAAGTGGGCGAAGGACATGAACAGACACTTCTCAAAAGAAGACATTTATGCAGCCAAAAAACACATGAAGAAATGCTCATCATCACTGGCCATCAGAGAAATGCAAATCAAAACCACAGTGAGATGCCATCTCACACCAGTTAGAATGGCCATCATTAAAAAATCAGGAAACAACAGGTGCTGGAGAGGATGTGGAGAATTAGGAACACTTTTACACTGTTAGTGGGACTGTAAACTAGTTCAACCATTGTGGAAGTCAGTGTGGCGATTCCTCAGGGATCTAGAACTAGAAATACCATTTGACCCAGCCATCCCATTACTGGGTATATACCCAAAGGACTACAAATCACGCTGCTATAAAGACACATGCACACGTATGTTTATTGCGGCACTATACACAATAGCAAAGAGTTGGAACCAACCCAAATATCCAACAACCATAGACTGGATTAAGAAAATGTGGCACATATACACCATAGAATACTATGCAGCCATAAAAAATGATGAGTTCGTGTCCTTTGTAGGGACATGGATGAAACTGGAAAACATCATTCTCAGTAAACTATCACAAGAACAAAAAACCAAACACCGCATGTTCTCACTCATAGGTGGGAATTGAACAATGAGAGCTCATGGACACAGGAAGGGGAACGTCACACTCCTCGGACTGTTGTGGGGTGGGGGGAGGGGAGAGGGATAGCATTTGGAGATACACCTAATGCTAAATGACGAGTTAATGGGTGCAGGAAATCAACATGGCACATGGATACATATGTTACAAACCTGCACATTGTGCACATGTACCCTAAAACCCTAAAGTATAATAAAAAAAAATGTATTGAGACTTGTTTTGTGGCCTATCATATGGTCTATCCTGGTTAATGTTCCATGTGCTCATGAATAGAATGTATATTCTGCAGTTATTGGGTAGAATGTTCTGTAAATATCTGTTAAGTCCATTTGTTCTAGGGTATAGTTTAAGTCCATTGTTTCCTTGTTGACTTTCTGTCTTGATGACCTGTCTAGTGCTGTCAGTGGAGTACTGAAGTACCACACTATTATCGTGTTGCTGTTTATCTCATTTCTTAGGTCTAGCAGTAATTGTTTTATACATTTGGGAGCTCCAGTGTTAGATGCATATAAATCTAGAATTGTGATATTTTCCTGTTGGACTAGTCCTTTTATCATATTTAATGTCCCTTCTTGTCTTTTTAAACTATTGTTGCTTTAAAGTCTGTTTTGTCTGATATAAGAATAGCTACTCCTGCTCACTTTTGGTGTCCATTTGCATGGAATGTTTTTCTACTTTACCTTAAGTTTATGTGAGTCCTTATGTGTTGGGCAAGTCTCTTGAAGAGAACAGATACTTGGTTGGTGAACTGCATGTTGTGGGAGTTTGGCGTACAGATTATTTAGTCACCCAGTAATAAGTATAGTACCTGGTAGGTATTTTTTAAATCCTCTCCCCACTCTGACACTCCACCCTCAAGTAGGCCCCAGTGTCTGTTGTTCACTTCTTTTTGTCCATGTCACATAGGACCTGACAAAGATTTCACGATGAAGATGCCAAAAGCAATTACAACAACAACAAAAATTGACAAATGGGACCTAATCAAACTAAATAGCTTGAGCACAGCTATAAAAACTATCAACAGAGTATACAGACAACCTTCAGGATAGGAGAAAATATTTGCAAATTATGCATCCAACAAAGGTTTAATACTCAGAATCTGTAAGAAATGTAAACAAATTTGTAACAAAAAAACAAACGATTTTATTAAAAAGTAGGCAAAAGACATAAATAGACACCTTTCTAAAGAAGACATACATGCAGCCAACAAGCATATGAAAAAATGCTGAACACCTCCACTCATCAGAGAAATGCAAATCAAAACCATAATGAGATACCATCTCACATCAGTCAGAATGTCCATTATTACAAAGTCAAAAAATAACAGATGTCGGAGAGACTGTGGATAAAAGAGAATGCTTATACACTGTTGGTAAGAGTGTATACTAGTTTAGCCATTGTGGAAATCAGTGTGGCAATTTCTCAAAGAACTTAAAACAGAATTATCACTCAACCCAGCAATCCCACTATTATGTATATACTCAAAGAAATATAACTTGTGGTTTACCGTAAAAACACATGCATGCGTATGTTTACTGCAGCACTATTCACAACGGCAGTAACATGGAATCAATCTAAATGCCCATCAACAGTAGACTGGATTAAGAAAATGTCATACATATACACCATGGAACACTAAACAGCCATAAAAAAGAATGAAATCATGTCATTTGCAGCAACATGATTGGAGCTGGAGGCCATTATTCTAAGCTACCTAATGCAAGAACAGATTCTTCGTTTTAAAAGCTGTTTTGGCTACTCTAAATCCTTTGAATTTCTGTATGAACTTTAGAATCAGATTGTCAGTTCCTGCAAGAACATCTGCTGTATTTTTATTGGGATCTAGCATTGAAACTACAAATTGATTTGGAATGAACTGCCATCTTAATAAAATTGAGTTTTGTGAGACATAAACTTGGTGTAACTATTTATTTAAGTCTTCTTAACTTTTCTCAGCAATGTTTTCTGGTTTTCCATGTGTGGGTCTTTTTTTTTTTTTTTTTTGAGATGGTGTCTCGCTCTGTCACTCAGGCTGGAGTGCAGTGGCACAATCTGGGCTCACTGCAACCTCTGCCTCCTGGGTTCAAGCAATTCTCCTGCCTCAGCCTCCTGAGTAGCTGGGATTACAGGCACCTGCCACCACGCCCAGCTAATTTTCATATTTTTAGTAGAGACCGGGTTTCACCATGTTGGTCAGGCTGGTCTCGAACCCCTGACCTCGTGATCCACCCACCTCGGCCTCCCAAAGTGCTGGGATTACAGGCATGAGCCACCGCGCCCGGCCCATCAATGTGTGGGTCTTTCGTATCTGTTGTCTCATTTATGGCTAAGTACTTCTTATTTTTGATGATATTGTAAATGGTAATTTTAAATTTCAATTTCAGATTGTTGTATGCATATAGAAATACAATGGAATTTTATATATTAACCTTATATCCTGCACATTGTTAAACTCACATTTTTAGTTCTAGCAGCTGTTTTTGGCAGATTTCGTTAAGTTTTCTTCATAGACGATCATGTTTTCTGTGAATAAAGACTATTTACCTTCTTCTTCCTTTCCAATCTAGATAACTTTTATTTCTTATTCTTGCTTGACAACACTGTCTAAAATTGCCAGTACAATGTTAAATAGAAGTGGATGTGAGTTATGAACTTTTTCTAGTTGGGATAGTGGAAATGGCACTATTTCCTTTATTTGAGTGTCGGGCACTGTTTCCTTTAATCCTTTCAGATGGCTCTTTACCTGTTCCTGGATAGCTGCATCATATGTATACGTTGATCAGCACTTTGCTCTAGGAGGAAACACTGTAGATCTCTGAAATTCTTTTGTGAGCTGTAGATGCTTTGGTTTCTCTGGTTTCTCATCTTCATCTTCCAGCCTAAAAAGCTCAGTGGTTTCCTCCTGGGCTTCCCTTCCCTTTGCTACAGTCTAGAAATTATCTTGGGATAGTAAATGGGTGTGATTGTTAAGGTTTCCCATCTGTCCCATCATTTTTTTTCATTGTTTGATACCCTGTGTCTTAAAAACCATTGTTCTCATTTATTTTGTCTATTTTGGGGGAATGGGTGTGGGGGTTTTTGAGCAGCAGGTTAACTCTGGTACTTGTTAGTACTTGTTACTCTATCTTTCTATCTTGGTTCGTAGTGCAAATCTAAAGCTTCGACTATTTCTTATCTTGCAAAACTTCACTTAAATGTTTCTGTGTTGGATAGGACATTCTCTGACAACACTTTCTAAAATAGGTCCACCTTATCTCATTTTTCCCTATCATTGCATTGCCACCTTTCTTCAATTATCTATGACTTTGTTTATCTGTAGATTACCTGTTACAAATGAAAGGAAAGGACCATAATTGTTTCACTCATCACTATATACTTAATGCCTAGAAAAATGTTTGACACAAGAGATGCTCAACAAAATACTATTTGAATGAATGAATTTTTTCCCCATTTATTGTTTACCATATTTTGCTGATTTTTGTTTCTTAAAGCATTCCTTCTTTAATTTTTTTTGTTTACTTCTCCATTCCTGACTTTCTGTTCATTTTAAAATACTTATTTGCCTTTCTTGGATAGTTCTCTTATCATCCTCTTTTATTTCTTCTTTACTTTTCAGGTGTTTTTAGGATCTGTTATCATAGCCCTACCCTCTGAAAAGAAAGGGATAATAGGCCTGAGACTCTCCAAGGATCCCTTGTTGCATAACTAGAAATTGATGCACAAGCAATGTAGACAATTCTCTACATTAAGCCTACTTTTCAAACTTCCCTTGATTCAAATGGCATAATATCAGTTTTTAAATAGCAAAATTTATGTGATTATCACAAGTAGAACTGTTACTAGGCAATGAGGCAGCAGCCTGAGTTTTAGCCCTAAGTATTCCATAGATTTCTTATGATTGTGGAAGTTATTTAACCTCTCTGTAGTGTGGGTTGGTTCATCTTTTATAATAATTACAATAACTAACATTTATAGAATCACTTTTATTAACATTAACCCAGAAAAGTTTTACAACTCTCTAAGGGAGGTAGAAATTGCAATTTTTACTTTATACATTAGAAGAAAGAAACTCAGAGTGATTAAATGCCTTGTTTAAGATTATAAATGTATGAAGTAGCTAACAAATGGAAAAGGTAAAACAATGTAAATCTTCTGATCAGATGCCTGCTGTTCTTTTCAAAGCATTTTTCTGCTTCTAAAAATCATAATCTGTAAAATATTAAAGTTTTCTTTCAACTACAAAATTTCATTATTCTATGATGTGAAAAGTTTTGCAGATTGGTAATTTAAAGATGTGGGGAGGTCAGCTGCTTGGAGCTTAACCTATGGAATAAGGTGACCAGTAAAAGAGTCACTGATATAATTTCACTGATAGTGTGCAAAAACTGAGGTGTTTTCTGATTATAAAATAATGGATTTGGTTTCCAATGTTCCTGAAACTTTAAAAAAGACACTTAGAGATCCAAGATTATACAGTGAAAAGCCTATGATGTAACTTTAGTGTCAGATAGGCATAAGTTTGGGTTCCACTTATTCTGTGTGGCTTTGAGAGACTAATTTCATTTTTTTCAACTTCAATTTTCTCATGTGTAGAGAAATATACTAATATATATCAATCTGCCTCAAAGGGTTATAATCACTAGTAGATAATATAACACTCAGTCAAACTGACTAGCAGAGTAGAATAGATAATCAATGGAACTGGGTTCTATCACCCCAAATATGAACAAAGCATATATGCTTTTCTGAAAGGAAACAATTAATGAAAAGGCTGAGCAGTGTCTACTATAATAAAGTTAGACTATAGAAATATAATCAGATTATATTATCCAATAGTTAAACTTCAAGTCAAATTTTCATAAAATGTATTTTGAAAAGCAATTGTAGGATATACCTTTGAGTGGTTAAAGAATCAATCCCTTTTCATAATATACAATATCGATCATTCAGAGAAGACTTTTAGGAAATCTGATTTTAAATCCTAGAGCTTGTCTGAGCCACTGTAGAGCCCACTGGTAGAGACATGGAGGATTTCTTTAAGTCCTTCTACAGACTTGATTTTACTTCTGACTTAAAACGTTAGGTCTCTAGTTAGAAACTATGATTACTTTTGAAAAATTCTGGTGAACCCGGTACTTAGTTCTTCTCTCATTTGTCAGATTTGAAAAGTTCCCTGGCAGTTCATGTGAGAGAATAAAGCCTGCTGCCATGTTCTATCCTGCTGACATCATCATTTACTTACAGATCTTATGACTTGTGCTAGATGTAGAGAATATAAAGAATTTTAGGTACGGTCTTGAGATTCTTGTCATGCATTTGGAAAGGTAGAGCAAAAGTATAAAAGTAAGTAGCTATACAAATGAATCTAGGCTAAATGTCAACCAAGTGGTTAAGGCAAGCCTGTACTGTGTACAAACCTGGACACTGGAAGCATGTAAATAAAGGAATTGGCACAACAGGGCTCTGATGGTGGTAGGAAAGGCTTACTATAGAAAGTAAACTTTTGGCAGGGCATTTCCAAAAAGGGGATAATATGAGTAAATCATAATGGTAGTAAGATACAAAAATTTGGCTTAAGAGGAGAATAGTAGAAAATCCATTTGAAGATGTTGATAGAAATTATACTTTAGAGGATCCTGAATGATGGGCTGAAAAAAAAATCTGAAGGAAATATAAGGAATATAAGAAAATATATTATTGAGATTTCTCAGAACTCTTAAAAACTTTACATCATGGCTGATACTATAGAATCCTGATGAACTAAGAGCCCGTTTCTGCTCCTGATCTTCAGTCTCCAATTTAGCTTCTTAGCATAAAATAATTACAAGATTATTACAGAAAAACTAGAATATATTGTAAAGCTAAAAGAAGTCTGTAAAATCCACAAGGTCATGTTCCAGAAACTTTTCTGTCTACACACACACACACACACACACACACACAAATGTAGGAGATTCTACCTCCAGAAGGCTAAACTGGGATTCTGAAGTCTGATTATGTGTATTAAACTACCCTGAGACTATTTACAAAAAGGTTTTGGCTGAAATCCTTTATGTGGTGCAGAGGATGGGTGTGAAAAAATGGCACAGAGCAGGAATCAGCAAACTTCTAATGTAAAGAACAGGATAGTAAACATTTTAGGCCTTGTGGGCATATAGTTTCTGTTGCAGCTACTCAACTCTGCCATCGTAGTGTGAAAGCATTTAAGGACAATATATAAATGAATGATTGTGACTATGTTCCAATGAAACTTTATTACAGAAGCTGAAATTTCATAAAATTTTCAGATGTCAAGAAATATCACAGTTAGCATAGTATCAAATAAGCTTCTGTTTTAGGAGCAGCAGAAGCCAACATAGATACCAATATTCTCACACACAGCAACAGGAACAGAGAGAGTGGGAAGGATTCCTAAAAGGGGGTGCTCTTCTAGAGTAGAAAACTAGAGAATATTTATGAGCAAAAATTACTTAACTCTGGGCATTCCCGGGAACATTTTAAGGATTTCACAGAGACTGACTTATGTAAGCTAAGGGCATAAACTAGTAAAGTTTTAGGTTTTATTACTGATAAGATTCCATTAGTATCTATGAACTGGTGAGGTCTGAAGAAATTCAGGTTACAAACAACAAATATGTGTGAGTGTGTGTATATAATGTATATGTTATACAACTATAAGGCCATTTCGTATATATTGTTAAACAACCTGCTTTTTAACAGAATATATTAAAATATGATAAACATTTTTTATGTCAATATTTACCCATAACATCACTAGTCTCATCTGTACCTCCAGTCACACACACTCTCACTCTTCATCCTTTCTGTACCAGTTTTTATAATTGCTTACTCTAGACATCTTCGGATCTGTGTTTGATACCATGGTAAATGTTGATCTTATTTACTCGTTTACTTTTTACCTTAATTATCCTACTTTATAATGTTTGAGTGCCTTAAATCACCATAGAAATATGTGTTTGTATATTTTAATAAAAATCATCAGAAATCAGGAATACTTAGTTGTCTTCAAGGAATGTAATTATTTAAAAGAAGCAAATATTGTGACCCTGGTTAGAATAGTATTATAAAATGGCCAAAGCATAAGGTTGCCAAAATTAGAAAGCATTGACTTATTACTGATACTGGTATATCAGTAATAAGTTTTATTATTTACAGGGCATCATAGCTCTTCCTCCTCGAAATAAAAGACAGTGACTCTTGGGATAGTAGGACATGGTCTGCATGGTTGGAAATAAACACTGAAACAATGGGTATGATTGAATGGGCACAGGACAATAATGGATTGAAATATTTCTATAATAATTTTTATTAAAATTATCAGGTTGCACACCATAACAAAACAAAACAAAAATTTGCATGCATGCTGAATGTGTTTTAAGAAACACATTACTGAGCACTGATGTATGGATTTAACTCAAGTATTATGTCTTAAAAAGGCTATTTGCCTAACCTTTATATAACTTACTCTGATAGGAAGTACGGATCCGTTTCGTTAAATCAGGATAAAAGTTAGACAGGCCACGCATGCAAAAGTTGTCTTTGGAACATGCCAGAACACCAGCATCAGCAGCAGGCAGAAGAAAGAGAAAAAAAGTCTAAAGTGAAAGGAAGTGATATCATACCAGAATCTAGAACAGCCAAGATGAAGAAATTGCAGCAAAATTAGGTAATTAAATTAGAAGGAGATATTAATAAAATAAATCAATTATAAGGTAAGAGGGGATAGATGAATGATGAGAATGCGGTAGTAATTTTAATATTTATTTAAATATTTAATATAAAAATATTTGTAAATATTTATTTTTATCTTATTTAAATGTCTTATAAAAGTAGATGGCATACTTTCCTTATATGTTTTTACAAAATACACTTCTTTGGCTTGTAACTAATATGTATAAATTATTTCATTAATATAAAAATGATTGTCTTTAATCCTTCAGCAATTAAAAAGAAAGCTAAAGATTTCAGTCTTTAATACTTCATTGTTATAATATAAAGTGAGTTCTCATTGTGTCATCTTGTACACTAAACACAAACCGAGTTTATAACTTCACAGATTAAAGTCATCAATGTTCTAAGCTCTAGTAGTAACTGTCAAGGTTCAAACAGTTTAATTTAAATTAAACAACAATTGTATTACCTTTGTCAAAATACATACTTTTTTTTGCCCCACTGTATATATCCAGCAAGTGATTTAGATATTGTCATAGGATTCACAGCTTTTCTCATTATATTGGTGCTTTTAGCATTGCAAACTGAACATCTGAAATATGGTTATTATGACTGAAGAACTAAATTTTTAATTATAAATAACCTACTGCCCCCCTAACACCTTTCTATCCTAGAGTCCATCAACTTCAAACTTGTCTTTCCCAATCATGAGGAAACCTCACGTTATGTGAATGTACAGTTGCTTTTTATTTTGTCTTCCTTTCAAAATCTGGTAGTGATAGAGGCAAAATCTCTAGAATTTGAAATTTCTAGCTCTCCTAAAATACTGCTAAAAGTTGAGATCCCTCACTAAAAACCCTTGGTTTCTGAAAGAGAAAATTTGTGTCTCTCAAAAGGGTCTAAACTCGTAATTTGGAAATGATTGAGTTTTGCAAAAGAAAGTTAACAAGAAGAGTTTCAGTATAACAAATTTCATTAGTCCAAAAAGGAAATTCATTTATTATCACATTTGGATGTTAAATTTGACATACCTGCCACTTGGAAAATAACACCTACCATCATGTACCCTTTTTATTTTTTATTATATTTTTCTATGGTTATATTTAGTAATATCATCAATATTCAATAAATTATTTTAAATAATAAAATGTAGAAATTTTATTTTATTTACTTATTTAAAAAATTTAAAAAGTTATTATTATTATTATTATTATTATTATTATTAGAGATGGGGGTCACACTATGTTACCTAGACTGGTCTTGAATTCCTGGCCTCAAGAAATCCTCTCACCTTGGCCTCCCAAAGTACTGGAATTACAGGCATGAGCCGCCATATCTGGCCCAAAGTAGAAGATTTTAAAGGATTGTCTAAAATAACACTTAATATTATAGAAGCATTTTCATCTGCAACCTTTTGGCCTAATTTTTTTTTTATCAACTGGACTGTCAATGGACAGAAAATATGCAAAACTTTGGCAGTGTTTATAAAGCCAACTATTTGGATATATACTAAAATTTCAGTAAAACTTTGGATAATTGGCATATCAAAGTTTGGCATTAAATCCTAATTACCTTAAGTTTATTTTCTTTTATAGTTAAATACATCAATTTATTGATCCTGCCAAGAAAAATGCCATCTGTCATAGTACTTAAAAAAGGTTAATGAAAAATGTTTATTGAAATGTGAAAATACCTGCAGAAAGGTCATCATCCAACAAAGAAAGGTGTCAGCTACAATATGGAATTAATTTAAAAAATTAAATGTAGTAAATGACCTAAAATTATCTTTTTAAAGGGACCAGATATTTTAGAAGAAAGTTAACCTGTTTAACACAACCATTGCAAGCAGTTTTTTCAACTACAGAGCCCTAATTTTCGTAGCATTTTTACATTTAATAGCTTCTTATTTTCTGTTATTAGGAATTAAACCAAAGAAAGTTGAGATGCTTCCTAACTTCAATAGCAAATTGAAGTTTAAACATACACACACCTAACCCTTTCAAAGATTCTCACAATGTTCCTGCCCAATTTATTTTACTTACATGATTTTGTAAATTATGTTAATTTTATTTTGCCATGCATTTGAATAGTATCAGAGAAGAAAGACAAGAAATCTAAAAGTAAGAACACAGATGACCAAATCAAGTTCATAATTCATCTTGTTTTATCTCCTACCTGCAATGAACTGTTTGTTTTTTCGAGGAGACCGTGGTTGTCGCTGGTATAAGTCACTTGATCTATATAGGTCAATGGTCCCCATGCTTAACAGTACTGTCTTCTGTATAAAATCCACCACAGCCAACCCATTGCAGTTCCCAAATGCAACTCTAAGAGAGAAAAAAATACGCAACTAGAATGTATCACAAGAAGCATGATTATTTTTATCTTCAAATCAATCATAGGATTATTCAAAAGTAATGTCTTCGGGTTGGGGAAGTTGGGCAGTGATTTGTGTAAAGTCAAGAAGGATGCCTTGCCTTTATGATGGATAAACTGTCTTCGTATAATAGGCATACAATTTACTGCAAAAAAAGATGATCGGCAATTATATTTTGCCAGCAGTTTTATCATGTAAGTCGTGATTACCCAATCCGCTCTTTAAACTAGACCTTATGTTTTCACAGAAGAATCACACAAAACCTTTTTGCTATGCAAGGGGGAGACAGGTTAAGAAATGTCACTAGCTAAAGATGTTTACGTACGTAATTAGATGCCTTTTTCAAATAAAATTATAATTACTAGACTCCAAATTATCTTCTGAAAGAGAGAAAAATAAACATTAACTTCATATATCAAAGGCATCGACACTATATTGGAAATGAGGAGATACAAAAAGTTAAATGTTTCTTACTTTTGTGCTCTTTATATTGTGCCCCTTTCAAAGGATAAAGAGACCATTTGATTAATTACTTAACTAAATCTCCTGAGAAATTTTAAAAAGACAGCTCTTCTAAGTAGGCATTTTGATTGTCTTAACCATTAGGCATACATTAACTCTCACTTTTCTCCATTTACAAAATGCCCTCTAGCTGAACAATTCTGTCTGTGCTCTCTGCTTCATAAACTAAATAAACACTAGTTACACGAATGCTATTTTGCTTGTTTTATAGACGTTCCATGTTGTATTATTATTTAGATTGAATCTTGTTTACAAACCATCTGCTTACTCTTAAAACGGTTCTTTCCACTTCACCACACAAGTTAAAACACAACAACAACAACACCTCTACCCATACTATATGTTTTGCTAATTCACATAGAGCTCTACATCTTCCAGTAAGACAAACTTTGGAAACTGAAAAAAAGTATTGTTATACTGGTCAGATCTGGGTTTAATTCTCATCTCTATCACTTACAGGATATGTCACTTTGAGAAAAATTAATGAATCTTGCTTGGCCTTAGCTTCTTTATAATGATAATTACACGTCTACGTTTATCTGGTGCACAGAGCTTTTATGAGTGTCAAATCAGAAAATTATTTTTAAAGTACATTGAAATTTTTCCATGCAAAAAGGAATTGATCTTAATATTATAAGTAAATGCAATATTATACATGTTACCAGTTTAAATTAGTATTTTTTTATCATTTATAGTATCTTTTTTTATTATTATACTTTAGGTTTTAGGGTACATGTGCACAATCTGCGGGTTTGTTACATATGTATCCATGTGCCATGTTGATTTCCTGCACCCATTAACTCGTCATTTAGCATTAGGTATATCTCCTAATGCTGTCCCTCAACCTTCCCCCAACCCCACAACAGTCCCTGGAGTGTAATGTTCCCATTCCTGTGTCCATGAGTTCTCATTGTTCAATTCCCACCTATGAGTGAGAACATGCGGTGTTTGGTTTTTTGTCCTTGCGATAGTTTACTGAGAATGATGTTTTCCAGATTCATCCATGTCCCTACAAAGGACAGGAACTCATCATTTTTTATGGCTGCATAGTATTCCATGGTGTATATGTGCCACATTTTCTTAATCCAGTCTATCGTTGCTGCACATTTGGGTTGGTTCCAACTCTTTGCTATTGTGAATAGTGCCGCAATAAACATACGTGTGCATGTGTCTTTATAGCAGCATGATATATAGCCCTTTGGGTATATACCCAGTAATGGAATTGCTGGGTCAAATGGTATTTCTAGTTCTAGATCCCTGAGGAATCGTCACACGGACTTCCACAATGGTTGAACTAGTTTACAGTCCCACCAACAGTGTAAAAGTGTTCCTATTTCTCCACATCCTCTCCAGCACCTGTTGTTTCCTGATTTTTTAATGATGGAAATTCTAACTGGTGTGAGATGGTATCTCACTGTGGTTTTGATTTGCATTTCTCTGATGGCCAGTGATGATGAGCATTTCTTCATGTGTTTTCTGGCTGCATAAATGTCTTCTTTTGAGAAGTGTCTGTTCATGTCCTTTGCCCACTTTTTGATGGGGTTGTTTGTTTTTTTTCTTGTAAATTTGTTTGAGTTCCTTATAGATTCTGGATATTAGCCCTTTGTCAGATGAGTAGGTTGCAAAAATTTTCTCCCATTCTGTAGGTTGCCTGTTCACTCTGATGGTAGTTTCTTTTGCTGTGCAGAAGCTCTTCAGTTTAATTAGATCCCATTTGTCAATTCTGGCTTTCGTTGCCATTGCTTTTGGTGTTTTAGACATGAAGTCCTTGCCCACGCCTATGTCCTGAATGGTATTGCCTAGGTTTTCTTGTAGGATTTTAATGGTTTTAGGTCTAACATTTAAGTCTTTAATCCATCTTGAATTAATTTTTATATAAGGTGTAAGGAAGGGATCCAGTTTCAGCTTTCTACATATGGCTAGCCAGTTTTCCCAGCACCATTTATTAAATAGGGAATCCTTTCCCCATTTCTTGTTTTTGTCAGGTTTGTCAAAGATCAGATAGTTGTAGATATGCGGCATCATTTCTGAGGGCTCTCTTCCGTTCCATTGATCTATGTCTCTGTTGTGGTACCAGTACCATGCTGTTTTGGTTACTGTAGCCTTGTAGTATAGTTTGAAGTCAAGTAGTGTGATGCCTCCAGCATTGTTCTTTTAGCTTAGGATTGACATGGCTATGCGGGCTCTTTTTTGGTTCCCTATGAACTTTAAAGTAGTTTTTTCCAATTCTGTGAAGAAAGTCATCGGTAGCTTGATGGGGATGGCATTGAATCTATAAATTACCTTGGGCAGTATGGCCATTTTCACGATATTGATTCTTCCAACCCATGAGCATGGAATGTTCTTCCATTTGTTTGTATCCTCTTATTTCATTGAGCAGTGGTTTGTAGTTCTCCTCGAAGAGGTCCTTCACATCCCTTGTAAGTTGGATTCCTAGGTATTTTATTCTCTTTGAAGCAATTGTGAATGGGAGTTCACTCATGATTTGGCTCTCTGTTTGTCTATAATTGGTGTACAAGAATGCTTGTGATTTTTGTACATTGATCTTGTATCCTGAGACTTTGCTGAAGTTGCTAATCAGCTTAAGGAGAATTTGGGCTGAGAAAATGGGGTTTTCTAGATATATAATCATGTCATCTGCAATCAGGGACAATTTGACTTCCTCTTTTCCTAATTGAATACCCTTTATTTCCTTCTCCTGCCTGATTGCTATGGCCAGAACTTCCAGCACTATGTTGAATACGAGCGGTGAGAGAGGGCATCCCTGTCTTGTGCCAGTTTTCAGAGGGAATGCTTCCAGTTTTTGCCCATTCAGTATGATATTGGCTGTGGGTTTGTCATAGATAGCTCTTATTATTTTGAGGTATGTCCAATCAATACCTAATTTATTGAGAGTTTTTAGCATGAAGGGTTGCTGAATTTTGTCAAAGGCCTTTTCTGCATCTATTGAGATAATCATGTGGTTTTTGTCTTTGGTTCTGTTTATATGCTGGATTACATTTATTGATTTGCGTATGTTGAACCAGCCTTGCATCCGAGGGATGAAGCCCACTTGATTATGGTGGATAAGCTTTTTGATGTGCTGCTGGATTCGGTTTGCCAGTATTTTATTGAGGATTTGTGCAACAATGTTCATCAAGGATATTGGTCTGAAATTCCCTTTTTTGGTTATGTCTCTGTCAGCCTTTGGCATCAGGATGATGCTGGCTTCATAAAATGTGTTAGGCAGGATTCCCTCTTTTTCTATTGATTGGAATAGTTTCAGAAGGAATGGTACCAGTTCCTCCTTGTACCTCTGGTAGAATTCAGCTGCGAATCCATCAGGTCCTGGACTCTTTTTGGTTGGTAAGCTATTGATTATTGCCACAATTTCAGAACCTGTTATTGGTCTATTCAGAGATTCAACTTCTTCCTGGTTTAGTCTTGGGAGGGTGTATTTGTCGAGGAATTTATCCATTTCTTCTAGATTTTCTAGTTTATTTGCATAAAGGTGTTTGTAGTATTCTCTGATGGTAGATTGTATTTCTGTGGGATCAGTGGTGATATCCCCTTTTTCATTTTTTATTGCATCTATTTGATTCTTCTCTCTTTTCTTCTTTATTAGTCTTGCTAGCATCTATCAATTTTGTTGATCTTTTCAAAAAACCAGCTCCTGGA
>NW_026652279.1:40477484-40478186 GCF_009828535.3 Hylobates moloch
TCTGATTTTAGTTATTTCTAGCCTTCTGCTAGCTTTTGAATGTGTTTCCTCTTGCTTTTCTAGTTCTTTTAATTGTGATGTTAGGGTGTCAATTTTGGATCTTTCCTGCTTTCTGTTGTGGGCATTTAGTGCTATAAATTTCCCTCTACACACTGCTTTGAACGTGTCCCAGAGATTCTGGTATGTTGTGTCTTTGTTCTCTTTGGTTTCAAAGAACATCTTTATTTCTGCCTTCATTTCATTATGTACCCAATAGTCATTCAGGAGCAGGTTGTTCAGTTTCCATGTAGTTGAGCGGTTTTGAGTGAGTTTCTTAATCCTGAGTTCTAGTTTGATTGCACTGTGGTCTGAGAGACAGTTTGTTATAATTTCTGTTCTTTTACATTTGCTGAGGAGAGCTTTACTTCCATCTATGTGGTCAATTTTGGAATAGGTGTGGTGTGGTGCTGAAAAAATGTATATTCTGTTGACTTGGGGTGGAGAGTTCTGTAGATGTCTATTAGGTCCACTTTGTGTAGAGCTGAGTTCAATTCCTGGATATCCTTAACTTTCTGTCTTGTTGATCTGTCTAACGTTGACAGTGGGGTGTTAAAATCTCCCATTATTATTGTGTGGGAGTTTAAGTCCCTTTGTAGGTCACTCAGGACTTGCTTTATGAATCTGGGTGCTCCTGTGTTGGGTGCATATATATTTAGGATAGTT
>NW_026652279.1:40483186-40493473 GCF_009828535.3 Hylobates moloch
AGCTGCAGGTCTGTTGGAGTTTACTAGAGGTCCACTCCAGACCCTGTTTGGCTGGGTGTCAGCAGCGGTGGCTGCAGAACAGCAGATTTTCCTGAGACCACAAATTCAGCTGTCTGATCGTTCCTCTGGAAGTTTTGTCTCAGAGGAGTACCCGGCCGAGTGAGGTGTCAGTCTGTCCCTACTGGGGGGGTGCCTCCCAGTTAGGCTGCTCAGGGGTGAGGGATCCACTTTAGGAGGCAGTCTGTCCGTTCTAACATCTCCAGCTGTGTGCTGGGAGAACCACTACTCTCTTCAAAGCTGTCAGTCAGACAGGGACATTTAGTTTTGAGGAGGTTCCTGCTGACTTTTTGTTTGTGCCCTGCCCCCAGAGGTCGAGCCTACAGAGGCAGGCAGGCCTCCTTGAGCTGTGGTCGGCTCCACCCAATTCGAGCTTCCTGGCTGCTTTGTTTACCTAAGCAAGCCTGGGCAATGGTGGGCGCCCCTTCCCCAGCCTCGCTGCCGCCTTGCAGCTTGATCTCAGACTGCTGTGCTAGCAATCAGTGAGACTCCATGGGCATAGGACCCTCTGAGCCAGGTGCGGGACACAATCTCCTAGTGTGCCGTTTTCCAGGCCCATTGGAAAAGTGCAGTATTATGCTGGGAATGACCCGATATTCCAGGTGCTGTCTGTTACCCCTTTCTTTGACTAGGAAAGGGAACTCCCTGACCCCTTGTGCTTCCCGAGTGAGGCAATGCCTCATCCTGCTTCAGCTCGTGCACAGTGCACTTCACCGACTGTCCTGGACCCACTGTTTGGCACTCCCTAGTGAGATGAAACCGGTACCTCAAACAGAAATGCAGAAATCACCCGTTTTCTGTGTCGCTCAGACTGGGAGCTGTAGACTGGAGCTGTTCCTATTCGGCCATCTTGGCTCCACCCCCAAATTAGTATCTTTAAACTTTTTATGTTAAAATATAGCAAATTACTTCTGCTCACAGACACAATAGAGTTTCTAAATGCAATAATGACTGAAAAAATGTAGGCAACTAGGATGCATGACACTTTATATACCATAAATAATTATTTTTGTCTTGGAATTAAAAATAAGAATACTGAGAAGTTATAGCTTAGGGCTGGGGAAGTCAGGCAGTAGTTGTCAGAAAGTTGGTAAAGAGACAAGATTTAATCTCCTATTTTAAATTACTAGAAAATTGGGCAAAAATATATTAAAAAACAGTTTTCACATATTGGTCAACAGGCAACATAGAATAAGATGAGAGAAGGATAGCAACCAAGGTAATACATTTCACAAATGTTCTGTGTTAGTGACTGAAGATAGTTCCCAGGCTTGGGTACAGGAAACTAGAACTCAAAGAGAGATTGATGGTCTTATTTAGTTGAGGAGGCAGAGATAAGAGACTGAGACTACAAAAACAGCTACAACTAATAAGGCAAAATAAACTGCATAGAGAGAGAATAACAGAGATTTTCAGAAAGATGTCCTTGAGACTTCGGCTGTGTACTAGTCTGTGCATCCATGTGCAGAAGCTACTCAAGGCCTATAAAAGAGCCACCAAAAAGATAAGGCAGAACAATTCCCAGAGCTCACACAAGGCTAAGAATATTTTATGTTACTACCAATGAAACTGCAGAGCTCTCTTAATACATGGAACAGCAGATGTAGGAGTGTCACTTCAGTAGCGAGACAAATTAGCTACAGATTCCAAGTAACTTAATTTCATTCCAGGAAAAAATTGAACACTACTAAAGAAAGGCACAAAATACCACCAAAAACGTAAAATTCACAATATCCAGTATATAAAAAGTAGCAGGCATATAAACAGTCAGGAAAATATGATAACCAGTGGAAAAAATAACTCAATAGAAACATATCCAGAAATGAAAGAGATGATAAAACTAGCAGATGGAAAATGTTGAAAGTGCTTTTAAAAGCATATTACAGATAATCAAGAAAGTTGAGGAAAATACAAATGTGGCAAACGAAGGAATGGAAGACATAAAAAAGCCTTAGAGATATAAATGTATATGAAATTTAAACATTATCTGCACATTAGACATTGTAGTAGAAAAGAATAGAGAATGCTATCTTCTGAATGTTTGTGATTTCCCAAAATTAATATATTAAAACTTAACCCCCAAGATGATTGTATTAAGAGGTGGGAACTTTGGAAGTTGACTAGGTCATGAAAATGGAGCTCTCATGGATAAAATTAGGGCCCTTATGAAAGAGGCCCTAGAGAGCTGCCTCACCCCTTCCATTATGTGACGATGAATTTAGAAGGTATTATCTATAAGGAAGAGGTTCTCACCAGACATCAAATCTACTGGTGCCTTGATATTAGACTTCTCAGCCTTCAGAATTGTCAGAAATAAATTTCTGTTGTTTATAAGCTACCCAATTTATAGTATTTTTGTTTACAACATCCCAGACTAAGACAGTGAACTTGAAGAAATAATAGAAATTAGCTGAAATGAAATGAGATTTTTAAAACTTTAAAAAACAAAACTCCATAATTGGAGTTTCATAAAGGAAGAACAACAGAAAACATATTTGAAAAAATGATAGCAAGTTTAGATAAATGACAGACAAAATTTGAAGACAGTAATAAGCCTGCAGATAATAGAAACTTAAAGATCCCAAGCAGAATAAGAATGAAGAAAAACAAAAAGGCATCATAATCATATTGCTGAAGACAATAATAAAGAGAAAATGTTAAAAGCTGGCAGATAAAAAAATATTTATTACATGTAAAAATTAAAATGAGAAAAGCATTTAAAAAATTAGATAAAACTATACAAACCAAAAGATACTGGAGTGGCATCTTTAAAGTAAGAAATAAAAATAATGTCAACCTAAAATTGTATACCCAGCAAACACATCTTTCAAGCAGTGGAAAATAATTTTTGCAAAAAAACAAAAGCTGAATGAATTCATCACTCACATAAATGGATTACAAAAATAATAAGGGAAGTCTTAGACAGAAAAAAATGATTCCAGATGGAAATATGGATCTCCACTATATAACAAAGAGCAACAAAAATGTTAAATATGAAAATTAATATTAAAGACTTTTCTCATTTCTTTAAAGGATAATTGACTAAAGCAAAATTAATAACAATATATTGTGGGGATTATAACATATGGAAGTAAATTTATGACAATAATGCAAAAAACAGGAGGATAAATAGAAGTACGCTGTTGTAAAGTTATTAAAATATATGAAGAGTGGTATCATTCCATTTATCTATCTACTTATTTCATAATTCAAAGATACATATTGTAAGCCTGAGAGCAAACAAAAAAACTAAAAGAAGTATATCTAATAAATCAATAATGAAGATAAAACAGAATCATTAAAAGATATGCAATCTTTCCCTGAGAAGAAGGGAGAGAAAAAGAAGCAAAAAAAAAGGGGGAGCATGGGGACAAATAGAAAAACAAATTGGAAAATGTTTGGCTTAAACCCAATCACGTAGATAAGCATATTAATGTAAATGATTGAAACACTCCAATTATGGGCAGAGATTGCCTGAGTGGATAAAAACTAAGACCCAACTATATGGTGCCTGCAACAAATCCACTTTAAATATAAAGCAAAATGATGGAAAACATTTACAATGAAAACACTAATTTAAAAAACGCTGAAATGACTATACTAATATAGACAAAGTATATTTAAGAACAAGGAAATTTTGAGAGATATATAGGGAGAATGTTTAAGGAATCAATTTCTTAAGAAGATATAGCAATCCCAAATGTGGATTCATCTTATAATAAAGCTTCAAGATTCATGAAAACCAATAGAACTGAAAGGGAAAATAGACAAATCTATAATTAAGGTGTAGTATGCAAACATTCCTCTTTTAATAACTGATAGACTAATCAGAGAAAACAAATCAGTAAGGACATAGAATCTGTAAGTGACACTATGAACCTCCTACATTGAACTAAAATTTATGGAACTCTTGAATAAACATTTATAGTGGCATTGCAATTATGAAATACATATGAATAAATTTAATAGCAAATGTGGATAATCTGTACATTAAAAATTATAATTATTGTTGAGAGAAATTAAAGAAGACTTACGTAAATTGAAAGATGTACCGCTTAATGATTAGAAAATTCAGTATTGTTAATTTTCCCCAAATTGATCTACAAATTCACAGCAATTTCAAACAAAATCCCAGCAGACTTTTTTTACTTAAGAAACTTAAAACATGATTGTAAAATATATAGAAAAATATAATAGACCTAGAATAGCTCAAACTGTTCTGAAAAATAAGAAAGTTTGAGGATACAGACTATATAATCTTAAGACTTAATTAAAAGTATAAGAATCAAGACAGGCTGGTATTGGTATAAAGACAGATCTAGATATTGATGGAACAGGTGAGTACCTGGAAATAAACTCACACGCACGTGGTCAAATAATATTTGACAAAAGTGCTAAGAAACATATATAATCTTCAACAAATGATGATGAAGCAATTGTATATTCATAAGTAAATAATTGACTGCTCTCTTACCTTGAGTTATAAGTCATGGCTTTTACCTACTTTCACTGGGGCTTCAGACTACTGCTCTGCATCCTGCCCCTGCTGTGACCTGACAGGCCTCTGATGCACCCTGCTGTCACTGGACCCATGTTACTGATATGTTCCATGCTATTACTATGTCTCATCACCCCTGGGACCAAGTCATCATGGCATGCCCCAAAGATGACACAGGTTCTTACTGTATAGGCAATCTGTATATGCCCAGGCCTCAGACATTGGTGTCAATGACAAATAAAAAAAATGCACCTGTGCCCCAGACACCACCTCAGTTACATGTGCCTCTAACTACAGGGCCCTGGCTTCATGGATGCTCTGGGCACCTGCACTGAGAACCAGCATTGCTGACTGTGCACCAGTGCCCAGGATCCCAACACCACCACAGCTGCATGTGTGCCAGCACATCAGACTTGGTGCCAAGAGGAATCACTTTGGCTAGAACTTCCCTATATGAGATAAAAGTTGAATAGAAGAAACTCAGTAGCTTTCAATACTGAGGACCTTAACAGCCTTAACCACTATAGTTACTACAGACATCTGGAACTCTGGCTTCTGCCATGGATACCTGCAGTATTTGCCAACACTGACTTCGGCTGATTAAACTACATTGAGACCATACCTCTGTCTTTCTTACACGAGATGTTGCGCCCCATCCAGCTGGTGGCCTTGTAGCCATTCACAGCTGAAAGTATTTCCCCACTGTATCTACTTCAAAAAGATCACATCAGGTGACTTCTTGCCTCAAATATACAAACATCAATGCAAGTTCACTAAAAACACAAAAAAGCAGGGAATGATAACACTGGCAAAGGAACACAATAGCTATCCAGGAACTGACCTCAACAAAATGGAGATCTATTAGTTATCTGAAAAATGGTTCAAAATAATTATTTTTCAAATTCAAAATAATTATTTTAATTTTTTTAAAGAAGCTAAAGCTGAGCAAGACACAAGAGTAAACAGACAACTCAAGAAACAACAGAAAATAATACCTGAATAAAATTTAAAGTTCAACAAAAAGAAATCACAAAAAAGAACCAAACAGAAATTCTGGAGCTAAAAGAATAATGAATGAAAGAAAAAATGCAATAGAGAGCTTTACTAGCTGACTTGATCAAGCAAAAGAAAGAATTTGAAAACTTGAAGACAGATCTTTTGAAATTATACTATCACAGTAGAAAAAATAGATAAGAATAGAAAAGAGGAAAGAAACCCTATAGAACACTGAAAATAACAAAAAACAGAAAAGAAATCCTTATGGAACACTATCAAGAGAACCAATAGTCACATTATGGGAGATTCGGAGGAAGAGAGAGAAACGGACAGAGAGTACCTTTAAAGAAATAATGGTTGAAAACTTCGATAACCTTGAGAGAAATATACATATCCAGATTTATGAAGTTCAAAGGTTCCCAAACAGATTCAATCCAAAAGACAGCTTCATACAGACACACTATAATCAAACTGCCAAACAAAAAAAATTGAAAGCAGTAAGAGAACAGTAACTTGTTACATACAAGGGAACAGTCATAGTGCTAACAGAAGACTTCTCAGCAGAAACCATACAGCACCAGAGAACGGGATGATTTATTCAAAGAGCAAAAAGAAAAAAAAAAAACCTGCCCACCAACAATACTGTATCTAGCAAAATTGTTCTTCAGAAATGAAGGAGAGATACTTTCACAGACAAACAAAAGTGATGATGAAGTTCATCACCACTAGACCTGTCTTACAAGAAATGCTAAATGGATCTTAAATTAAGCTAAAATGGAAGGGTGTTAACTAGGAACATGAATTCATATAAAAGCATAAAATATACTTGTAAATGTGAATTTATAGTTAAATTCACAATATTGTAGTACTGAAATGATGGTGTATAAATCAACTTTAAGTCCAGTATAAAGGTTAAAAGACAAAAGTATTAAAAATAACTATAGGTATAATATTTTTTGTTTTGTTATTAAACTCACAATATAAAATATACATAAATATAAAATGTGTGCTGGAGGAGACTGACAGGTAAAACAGTAGAGATTTTGAATGAAATTGAAGTCGAGTTGCTATTATTTCTAAATAGACTGTTATTAACTATAAGATCTCTCACATAAGCCTCATGGTAGCTGTAAAACAGAAACATAGTAGATATATAAGAGATAAAGAGAAAAGAATCAAAGCATATCACTACAGAAAATCAACAAAGCACAAGGGAACACAGCAAGCAAGAAAGAAAGGACAAAGAATCCATTAAAAATAACCAGAAAATAAAAATGGCATTGTAAATTTGTACCTACTAATCATTACTTTAAATGTAAATGGTTTAAATTCTCCAAACAAAAGGAAGAGTGGCTGAATGGATTAAAAATTAAGATCCAACTATATGCTGCCTACAAGAGATTAACTTTAGCCTTACACATAGGCTGAAAGTGAAGGGGTGAACATGAATTTCTATAAAAATGGAAGCAAAATAGAGCAGAGGTAGCTTAATTATATCAGAAAAGAATAGACTTTAAAAACTGTCATAAGACAAAGAGGATCATTATATAACAATAAAGAAGTCAATCCATCAAGAAGATATGACAACTATGAATACATATGTGCCCAATATCAGAACACCTAAATATGTAACGCAAATATTAACACAACTGAAGGGAGATACAAACAGCAATTCAACAAAAGTAGGGCATTTCAACACTCTCACTTTCAACAATAGATACATTGTCTAGACAAAAAATCAGTAAAGGAAACTGGACCTGAACTATGTGTTAGTGCAGATGGATCTAACGGACACATACAGAACATTCCATTCAACAGCAGAAGAATACACATTCTTCTCCAGCACATGTGAGACATTCTTCAGAACAGATAACATGTTAGACCAAATCTTAGCTGATTGAAATCATATCAAGTACGTTTCCTGATCACAGTAGTATAAAACCAGAAATCAATAATAGGAAGAAAATTTTTAAATGCACAAATATCTCCTGCTCCACCATAGTAAGATGTGCTTACTTCCCCTTCAGCTTCCACCATGATTCTAAGTTTCCTGAGGCCTCCCAGCTATGCTTCCAGCACAGCCTGCAGAACTGTGAGTAAATTAAACCTCTTCTCTTCATAAATTACCCAATCTCAAATATGTCTTTATAGTAGTGTGAGAATGGACTAATACAATTTTAATTGATGTAGTAAAAGGATTTGACTGAATTCACAAGCCATTCATGATAAAAAGATTTCCTAGAAGAATCCAAGAGCAAGAATATAAAAGAATAAATTGATAAGCTACTTCAAAATTATATCCTTATATATCCTTCAAAATTGTATCTCATATATATCAAAAAGTGGTCAATGTTTATGTTTTTTCTTAGCTCTGTATACTGATAGGGGCCAGAAGCAATGACAACAATAGAAATGAGCATCTATTGCACCTAGATATTGTTTTCTAAATAACATTCTCCAATGAAAGAAGACTAAGATAGCCGATTCCAGGGGTAGACTAAAGAATATACAAGATACACATGGAACATCACATTGTACTGGAAAATAACAAACTGCTAAAAAACGATGGGAACATATCAAAAGGACATAGAAGCCATTTTGATGGGGTCCCATGCGGTCAACTCTGGAAGAATTAGAGCATCACAGGCACAAATGATAGTAACAGATCTTAACTCACTGAATAAAATGCAAATCCATGATTTCATACTTATATAGTAAACAAGTAAATAAATGTTTATATAGAATAGGGAGTTACGGTCTCTTAATAGTAGAATCTAACTTATAAATATAGAAGGGATAACAGAGAATAACCAATGCATGCTAAAAATAATGGGTGAAAGTTTGATGAGTAAGAAGTTTCCAAACTTTCAAGTATCTCCCCATAAACTATTATCTATGAAGGGAAACAGCAACTTTATAGTGGAGAAACCTGGTAGATATCACCTTAACAAGCAATCAAAATTAGCACGACTAAAATTAGGACAATCCATGATCATGTACCTTCTGATAAGATAAACTGAGAAGACATTACCTTGTTTCTGTGGTATTCCTGCCAAAACGCTTAATTTACTCTCATTATGAGGAAATATCAGACAAACTCAGCTGAGATACAGTTAACAATATAATTGGCTGTACTCTAAAAATATGAAGGTTAAAAAATAAATGCTGGGCCAGGCACAGTGGCTCACGCCCATAATCTCAGCACTTTGGGAGGCCTAGGTGGGCAGATCACACGAGGTCAGGAGTTCAAGGCCAGCCTGGTCAACGTGGCAAAACACCATCTCTACTAAAAATACAAAAATTAGCTGGGTGTGGTGGTGCATGCCTGTAATCCTAGCTACTCAGGAGGCTGAGGCATGAGAATTGCTTGAACCCAGGAGGCGAAGGTTGCAGTCAGCTGAGATCGTGCCACTGCACTCAAGCCTGGGCAATACAGAAAGACTCCATCTAAAGAAAATGCTGAAGAACTGCCCTCGATTAAAGGAGATTAAGAAGGAATGAAAACTAAAAGCAATGCAAGATGCTGGATTTGATCCCAGTCTGTTCTGGGAATAGCCAATATAAATGACATTATTGGGACATATCTAGAAACTTAATATGGTATGTGAAGTAGAAAACAGTCCTGAATCAATGTTGAATTTCTTAATTTAATAAATACACTATGCTTATGATGTAAAAATAAAGCTCTTCTTCTTAGGAAACATACATTGAAAGAGTAAGACCAGTTTTCAGTTCTTAAATTTGTTATATTATCTTTCCAAGTTCAGAGCAAAACCCTCAATATGAGTGACTACTCACATTTTATCAAAAGCCCAATATCACAACATATCCAAAGGGGAACAAGACTGAATTTCAAAGGTTCTTACAAGAATTCTATTCCAGCAAAAAATTTTTAAACTAAAATGTGAGATATGCAATTTACTTCTAAACATAGACTCAAATGGCAAGTAACACAACTTAAGCTCTAAGGATCTCACAGGCTAATATAAACAAACTGGCTCGATTAATCCTAAATAATAATGTACAACAGGTCACATTGCAATTGGCAGACCATTCTCCATTAGTACTTCACTGTACTGCAAAATCCTTTTAGTGAAGGCATTTACAGTTATGATTGTATAAAGAGACATCCCAGAATAGCAAAGCTTAGGGGCATCTCCCTACTTCGAGACTTTTCAGGGTAGTAAAGATAAAAAAACCTCTCTTCTTCCCCAGAGAATATTTGCTTATGTTCCAGAGTAAAGATAAATGGGCAGTTCACCAGCAGACCTACATAAGATGTGAGTTTTTAAAACTTGGAGTTCCTCTTTTATTATGCACCCAACTGCACATGCAAGTACCATCTGCCATTCACCATGTTCCCCTGTGGGCTCAGGGAACTGATGCAAGATCTTGCACTAAGCTGCTGTTTTTGCTGTCACTAATAAATTGTCTTTGTTCTGACCCAGAGGACTATTTTCTGTTAATACATACATACACATATAATACTGTCGCAGGCAAATTTGCTATTTTCTAAGAGGGAAACATTTTAGACGCTTCACAGTTTCTGACTTAACAGTTGCCCCTTGATATGTTCTTCAAAAGAGTAAACAATTACCCTTTATTTCCTTCTCCTGCCTAATTGCCCTGGCCAGAAATTCCAACTCTATGTTAAATAGGAGTGGTGAGAGAGGGCATCCCTGTCTTGTGCCAGTTTTCAAAGGGAATGCTTCCAATTTTTGCCCATTCAGTACGAT
>NW_026652279.1:40497472-40562157 GCF_009828535.3 Hylobates moloch
GGAAATCAACATGGCACATAGATACATATGTAACAAACCTGCACATTGTGCACATGTACCCTAAAACCTAAAGTATAATAATACAAAATAAAAAAACAAACAACCCCATCAAAAAGTGGGCAAAGGACATGAACAGACACTTCTCAAAAGAAGACATTTATGCAGCCAAAAAACACATGAAAAAATGCTCATCATCACTGGCCATCAGAGAAATGCAAATCAAAACCACAGTAAGATACCATGTCACACCAGTTAGAATGGCCATCATTAGAAAGTCAGGAAACAACAGGTGCTGGAGAGGATGTGGAGAAATAGGAACACTTTTACACTGTTGGTGGGACTGTAAACTAGTTCAACCATTGTGGAAGTCAGTGTGGAGATTCCTCAGGGATCTAGAACTAGAAATACCATTTGACCCAGCCATCCCATTACTGGGTATATACCCAAAGGATTATAAATCATGCTGCTATAAAGACACATGCACACGTATGTTTATTGCGGCACTATTCACAATAGCAAAGAATTGGAACCAACCCAAATGTCCAACCACGATAGACTGGATTAAGAAAATGTGGCACATAGACACCATGGAATACTATGCAGCCATAAAAAATGATGAGTTCATATTCTTTGTAGGGACATGGATGAAACTGGAAAACATCATTCTCAGTAAACTATCGCAAGGACAAAAAACCAAACACCGCATGTTCTCACTTATAGGTGGGAATTGAACAATGAGAACTCATGGACACAGGAAGGGGAACATCACACTCCGGGGACTGTTGTGGGGTGGGGGGAGGGGGGAGGGACAGCATTAGGAGGTATACCTAATGCTAAATGACGAGTTAATGGGTGCAGGAAATCAACATGGCACATAGATACATATGTAACAAACCTGCACATTGTGCACATGTACCCTAAAACCTAAAGTATAATAATACAAAATAAAAAAACAAACAACCCCATCAAAAAGTGGGCAAAGGACATGAACAGACACTTCTCAAAAGAAGACATTTATGCAGCCAAAAAACACATGAAAAAATGCTCATCATCACTGGCCATCAGAGAAATGCAAATCAAAACCACAGTAAGATACCATGTCACACCAGTTAGAATGGCCATCATTAGAAAGTCAGGAAACAACAGGTGCTGGAGAGGATGTGGAGAAATAGGAACACTTTTACACTGTTGGTGGGACTGTAAACTAGTTCAACCATTGTGGAAGTCAGTGTGGAGATTCCTCAGGGATCTAGAACTAGAAATACCATTTGACCCAGCCATCCCATTACTGGGTATATACCCAAAGGATTATAAATCATGCTGCTATAAAGACACATGCACACGTATGTTTATTGCGGCACTATTCACAATAGCAAAGAATTGGAACCAACCCAAATGTCCAACCACGATAGACTGGATTAAGAAAATGTGGCACATAGACACCATGGAATACTATGCAGCCATAAAAAATGATGAGTTCATATTCTTTGTAGGGACATGGATGAAACTGGAAAACATCATTCTCAGTAAACTATCGCAAGGACAAAAAACCAAACACCGCATGTTCTCACTTATAGGTGGGAATTGAACAATGAGAACTCATGGACACAGGAAGGGGAACATCACACTCCGGGGACTGTTGTGGGGTGGGGGGAGGGGGGAGGGACAGCATTAGGAGGTATACCTAATGCTAAATGACGAGTTAATGGGTGCAGGAAATCAACATGGCACATAGATACATATGTAACAAACCTGCACATTGTGCACATGTACCCTAAAACCTAAAGTATAATAATACAAAATAAAAAAACAAACAACCCCATCAAAAAGTGG
Source organism: Hylobates moloch (assembly GCF_009828535.3). Taxonomy (NCBI): domain Eukaryota; kingdom Metazoa; phylum Chordata; class Mammalia; order Primates; family Hylobatidae; genus Hylobates; species Hylobates moloch. Next base: position 40,499,306 of record NW_026652279.1, read on the forward strand.
GCAAAGGACATGAACAGACACTTCTCAAAAGAAGACATTTATGCAGCCAAAAAACACATGAAAAAATGCTCATCATCACTAGCCATCAGAGAAATGCAAATCAAAACCACAATGAGATACCATCTCACACCAGTTAGAATGGCCATCATTAAAAAGTCAGCAAACAACAAGTTCTGGAGAAGATGTGGAGAAATAGGAACACTTTTACACTGTTGGTGGGACTGTAAACTAGTTCAACCATTGTGGAAGTCAGTGTGGCGATTCCTCAGGGATCTAGAACTAGAAATACCATTTGACCCAGCTATCCCATTACTGGGCATATACCCAAAGGACTATAAATCATGCTGCTATAAAGACACATGCACATGTATGTTTATTGCGGCACTATTCACAATAGCAAAGACTTGGAACCAACCCAAATGTCCAACAACGATAGACTGGATTAAGAAAATGTGGCACATATACACCATGGAATACTATGTAGCCATAAAAAATGATGAGTTCCTGTCCTTTGTTGGGACATGGATGAAGCTGGAAACCATCATTCTCAGTAAACTATCGCAAGGTCAAAAAACCAACGACTGCATATTCTCACTCATAGGTGGGAATTGAACAATGAGAACACATGGACACAGGAAGGGGAACATCACACTCCAGGGACTGTTGTGGAGTGGGGGGAGGGGGAGGGATAGCATTAGGAGATACACCTAATGCGAAATGAAGAGTTAATGGGTGCAGCACACCAACATGGCACATGGATACATATATAACAAACCTGCACATTGTACACATGTACCCTAAAACTGAAAGTACAATAATAATAAAAAAAAAAGTAAACAATTAATAGTGAATGGAATAGTAAGGCCACCGAGTTAACTAAAGTTGACTACATTAATCCTTGAAAATTATTTTCCTAGTTAGACTTACACCAACCAGGATTTAGAACATCAAGTGGTTTCCAAATATTTCTTATAATAATCATGATTGTCTTATGCTTTTTTCCTCCCTTAATGTCTAATGTCCAGATACTTAAATGCTGCTACATAGGCATTGTAATGAGGTACTATATAACTAATAATCTGTTCTATAAAGAGACTGAGGCCCTCATGGTCAGTCAGCTTGGGGGTTGAGTTTGACCAAAAGGGTGAAATTGAGAAATTATAAGAAGAATGATAAAGACCTGGTGTAATTCAGACGGGCATACTACTAAATGATAATGACATAAGTAATACAGAAAATTTCTTCCATATATGTGTGACAAACTGAACAGCTAAAGCACTTTGGAAAAGCTAGAAATAAATGAAATCAGTTTACTTGATGACTCATACAGCTGTCCAAAAGCAAATACCCTGACTGGTCTTTTGGCTGGCTGCTAACTCATTAGCATCTCACAATGAAAAAAAAAATAGAAAATTCATTGTTTAGAAAGTGGCCGTGGTTTTTCTCTCTCTGCTTTTCCCTTTTTATTATATATAAATGCTTTGTTTGCATTCATTAGATGAAATCAATCTATTATTGGTTTAATGTGTATTCAAGTATATAATATGGTAATAATCAATATATATCTTTCAGTTATTCTTTTATTATACTTTAAGTTCTGGGATACATGTACAGAACGTGCAGGTTTGTTACATAGGTATACATGTGCCATGGGGGTTTGCTGCAGCCATCGACCCATCATCTACATTAGGTACTTCTCCTAATGCTATCCCTCCCCTAGAACTCCACCCCCTGACAGGTCCCAGTGTGTGATGTTCCCCTCCCTGTGTCCATGTGTTCTCATTGTTCAACTCCCACTTATGAGTGGGAACATGTGGTGTTTGGTTTTCTGTTCCTGTATTAGTTTGCTGAGAATGGTTTCCAGCTTCATCCACGTCCCTGCAAAGGACATGAACTCATACCTTTTCATGGCTGCATAGTATTCCATGGTGTATATGTGCCACATTTTCTTTATCCAGTCTATCATTGATGGGCATTTCGGTTGGTTGCAAGTCTTTGCTATTGTGAACAGTGCTGCAATAAACATATGTGTGCATGCGTCTTTATAGTAGAATGATTTATAATCCTTTGGGTATATATCCAGTAAATGGGATTGCTGGGTCAAATAATATTTCTGGTTTGAGATCCTTGAGGAATTGCCACACTGTCTTCCACAATGGTTGAACAAATTTACACTGCCACCAACAGTATAAAAGCGTTCCTATTTCTCCACATCCTCTCCAGCATCTGTTGTTTCCTGACTTTTTAATAATCACCATTCTAACGGGCGTGAGATAATATCTCATTGTGATTTTAATTTGCATTTCTCTAATGACCAGTGATGATGAGCTTTTTTCATATATTCGTTATGAATATAACAATTATATGCATAAATGTCTTCTTTTGAAGACATAAATGTCTCAAAAGACATTCTGGCTGCATAAATGTCTTCTTTTGAGAAGTGTCTGTTCATATCCTCTGCCAACTTTTTCATAGGGTTTTTTCTTGTAAATTTGTTCAAGTTCTTTGTAGATTCTAGATATTAGACCTTTGTCAGATGGATAGATTGCAAAAATTTTCGCCCACTGTGTAGGCTGCCTGTTCACTCTGATAGTTTCTTTTGCTGTGCAGAAGCTCTTTAGTTTAATTAGATCCCATTTGTCAATTTTGGCTTTTGTTATCATTGCTTTTGGTGTTTTAGTCATGAAGTCTTTGCCCATGCCTATGTCCTGAATGGTATTGCCTAGGTTTTCTTCTAGGGTTTTTATAGTTTGAGGTCTTACGTTTAAGTCTTTAATCCATCTGGTGCTAATTTTTGTATAAGGTCTAAGGAAAGGGTCTAATTTCAGTTTTCTACATATGGCTAGCCAGACTTCCCCAGACCATTTATTAAATAGGGAATCCTTTCACCATTGCTTGTTTTTGCCAGGTTTGTCAAAGATCAGATGGTTGTAGATGTGTGGTGTTATTTCTGAGGCCTCAGTTCTGTTCCATTGGTCTATATATCTGTTTTAGTACCAGTATTATGCTGTTTTGGTTACTGTAGCCTTGTAGTATAGTTTGAAGTCAGGTAGCATGATGCCTCCAGCTTTGTTCTTTTTGCTTAGGATTATCTTAACTATACTAGCTCTCTTTTGGTTCCATATGAAATTTAAAGTAGTTTTTTATAATTCTGTGAAGAAAGTCAATGGTAGCTTGATGGGGATAGCATTGGATCTATGGGCATGGAATGTTTTTCGATCTGTTTGTGTCCTCTCTTATTTCCTTGAGCAGTGGTTTGTAGTTCTCCTTGAAGAGGTCCTTCACATCCCTTCTAAGTGGTACTCCTAGGTATTTTATTCTCTTTGTAGCAATTGTGAATGAGAGTTCACTCTGTTTGTCTGTTATTGTTGTATAGGAATGCTAGTGATTTTTGCACATTGATTTTGTATCCTGCCACTTTGTTGAAGTTGCTTATCAGCTTAAGGAGATTTGGGGCTGAGACGATGGGGTTTTCTAAATATACAATCATGTCATCTGCAAACAGAGACAATTTGACTTCCTTCCTTTTTATTTGAATACCCTTTATTTCTTTCTCTTGCCTGACTGCCCTGGCCAGAACTTCCAATATTAATGTTGAACAGGAGTGGTGAGAGACCACATCCTTATCTTGTGCCGGTTTTCAAAGGGAATGCTTCCAGCTTTTGCCTATTGAGTATGATACTGGCTGTGGGTTTGTCATAAATAGCTCTTATTATTTTGAGACACATTTCATCACTACCTAGTTTATTGAGAGTTTTTAGCCTGAAGGGGTGTTGAATTTTATCGAAGGCCTTTTCTACATCTATTGAGATAATCAAGTGGTTGTCATTGGTTCTGTTTATGTGACGGATTACGTTTATTGATTTGCATATGTTGAAGCAACCTTGCATCCCAGGTATGAAGCCAACTTGATCGTGGTGGATAAGTTTTTTGATGTGCTGCTGGATTCAGTTTGCTAGTATTTTATTGAGGATTTTCGCATCGATGTTCATCAGGGATATTGGCCTGACATTTTCTTTTTTTGTTGTGTCTCTGCCAGGGTTTGGTATCAGGGTGATGCTGGCCACATAAAATGAGTTAGGGAGGAGTCCCTCTTTTCCTATTGTTTTGAATAGTTTCAGAGGAAATGGTACCAGCTTCTCTTTGTACCTCTGGTAGAATTTGGCTGTGAATCCATCTGCTCCTGGACAGTTTTTGGTTGGTAGGCTATTAATTACTGCCTCAATTTTAGAACTTGTTATTGGTCTGTTCAGGGATTCAACTTTTTCTTGGTTTAGTCTTGTGAGGGTATATGAGTCCAGGAATGTATCCATTTCTTCTAGATTTTCTAGTTTATTTGCGTAGTATTCTCTGATGGTAGTTTGTATTTCTGTGAGATTAGTGGTGATATCCCCTTTATCATTTTTTATTGTATCTGTTTGATTCTTCTATCTTTTCTTCTTTATTATTCCGGCTAGTGGTCTATCTATTTTGTTAATCTTTTCAAAAAATCAGCTCCTGGATTCATTGATTTTCCGAAGGGTCTTTCATGTCTCTATCACCTTCAGTTCTGCTCTGATTTTAGTTATTTCTTTTCTTCTGCTAGCTTTTGAATATTTTTGCTCTTGCATCTCTAGCTCTTTTTATTGTGATATTAGGGTGCCAATTTTAGATCTTTCCTGCTTTCTCTTGTAGGTATTCAGTGCTGTAAATGTCCCTCTAAACACTGCTTTAGCTGTGTCCCAGAGATTCTGGTACATTGTGTCTGTTCTCATTGGTTTCAGAGAACTTATTTATTTCTGCGTTAATTTCATTACTTACCCAGTAGTCATTTAGGAAAAGGTTGTTCAGTTTCCATGTAGTTGTGCCGTTTTGAGTGACTTTCTCAATCCTGAGTTCTAATTTGATTGCACTGTGGTCTGAGAGATGGTTTATTATGATTTCTGTTCTTTTGCATTTGCTGAGGAGTGTTTTACTTCCAATTATGTGGTCAATTTTAGAATAAGTGCATTGTGGTGCTGAGAAGAATGTATATTCATTGATGTGGGGTGGAGAGTTCTGTAGATGTTTATTAGGTCCACTTGTTCCAGAGCTGAAGTCCAGAATATCCTTATTTTCTGTCTCGTTGATCTGTCTAATATTGACAGTGGGGTGTAAAAGTCTCCCTATTATTGTGTGGGAGTCTAAGTTTCTTTGTCTGTCTCTAAGAACTTGCTTTATGAATCTGGGTGCTTCTGTATTGGGTGCATATATATAGTTAGCTCTTCTTGCTACATTGATCCCTTTACTATTATGTAATGCCCTTGTTTGTCTTTTTTGATCTTTGGTTGTTTAAAGTCTGTTTTATCAGAGACTAGGATTGCAATCCTTTTTTTTTTTTTGTGCTTTCCATTAGCTTGGTAAACATTCCTCCATCCCTTTATTTTGAGCCTATGTGTGTCTTTGCACATATGATGGGTCTCCTGAATATAGCACACCAATGGGTCTTGACTTTTTATCCAATTTGCCAGTCTGTGTCTTCTAATTGGGGCATTTAGCCCATTTACATTTACGGTTAATATTGTTATGTGTAAATTTGATTCTGTCATTATGATGCTAGCTGGTTATTTTGCTTGTTAGTTGATACAGTTTCTTCTTAGTGTGGATGGTCTTTACAATTTGGTATGTTTTTGCAGTGGCTAGTACCAGTTTTTTCTTTCCAAAACTCCATGGGAGTTTTATGGGACTTACTTTGGAGTTATTTCCTCTTTCTTTTTTCCTAATTCTTCCTTTAGAATGGGTATGTTTACTTTGTGCTGATGTCACCATTGTATTTTGGAAACATATAACTTGTTTGATTTCATAAGCTCACAGTTGGAGGAGAATCTGCCTCAGCTTTCCTCAGGAGCTCTTGTAAGGCAGGCCTGGTGGGGACAAAATCTCTCAGCATTTGCTTGTCTGTAAAGGATTTTATTTCTCTTTTGCTTATGAAGCTTAGTTTGGCTGGATATGAAATTCTGAGTTGAAAATTCTTTTCTTTAAGAGTGTTGAATATTGGCTCCTACTCTCTTCTGGCTTGTGAGGTTTCTGCAGAGAGATCCTCTGTTAGTCTGATGGGCTTTCCCTTGTGGGTAACCCGACCTTTCTCTCTGGCTGCCCTTAACATGTTTTCCTTCATTTCAACCTTGGTGAATCTGATGAGTATGTGTCTTGTGGTTGCTCTTTCGAGGAGTATCTTTGTGATATTCTCTGTATTTCCTGAATTTGACTGTCGCCTGTCTTGCTAGGTTGGAGAAGTTCTCCTGGATAATATCCTCAAGAGTGTTTTCCAGCTTGGTTCCCTTCTCCCTGTCACTTTCAGGTACACCAATCAAACGTAGGTTTGGTCTTTTCACATAGTCCCATATTTCTTGGAGGCTCTGTTCATTCCTTTTCATTCTTTTGCTCTAATCCTTTCTTCATGCTTTATGTCATTAAGTCGATCTTCAATCTCTGATATCCTTTCTTCTGCTTGATCGATTTGGCTATTTACACTTGTGTATGCTTCAAGTGCTGTGTTTTTCAGCTCCATCAGGTCATTTATCTTCTTCTCTAAACTGGTTATTCTCCTTAGCAGTTCCTTTAACCTTTTTTCAAGGTTCTTAGCTTCCTTGCATTGGGTTAGAACATGCTCCTTTAGCTCAGAAGAGTTTGTTATTACCTGCCTTCTGAAGCCTACTTCTGCCAATTCGTTAAACTCATTCTCCATTCAGCTTTGTTCCCTTGCTGGTGAGGAACTGTGATGATTTAGAGAAGAGGCTTTCTTGTTTTTGGAATTTTCGTCGTTTTGCGCTGGTTTTTCCTCATGTTCGTGGATTTATCTACCTTTGGTCTTTGATGTTGGTGACCTTCGGATGGGGTTTTTGTGTGAATGTCCTTTTTGTTGATGTTGATGTTGATGCTATTTTCTGTTTGTTAGTTTTCCTTTTAATAGTCAGGTCCCTCTGCTGCAGGTCTGCTGGAGTTTGCTAGGGGGTCCACTCCAGACCCTGCTTGCCTGGGTATCACTAGTGGGGGCTGCAGAACGGCAAAGATTGCTGCTTGTTCCTTTCTTGGAAGATTTGTCCCAGAGGGACACTCTCCAGACGCCAGCCGGAGCTCTCCTGTATGAGGTGTCTGTCGACCCATGCTGGCTAGTGTCTCCCAGTCAGGAGGCAGGTGGGTCAAGGATCCACTTGAGGAGGCAGTCTGTCCCTTAGCAGAGCTCAAGCGCTGTGCTGGGAGATCCACTTCTCTCTTCAGAGCCAGCAGGCAGGAACATTTAAGTCTGCTGAAGCTGAGCCCACAGCCACCCCTTCCCCCAGGTGCTCCATCCCAGGGAGATGGGAGTTTTATGGGACTTACTTTGGAGCTATTATCCCTTTCTTTTTTCCTAATTCTTCCTTTTAGAATGGGTATGTTTACCTTGCACTGATCCCGCCATTGTATTTTGGAAACATATAACTTGTTTGATTTCGTAAGGTAACAGTTGGAGAACAATCTGCCTCAGAATGAATCATACCTTGAATCTCACCCATATATGATTCAGGTGACTTTTTTTTTTTTGAGATAGAGTTTCACTCTGTCACCCAGGCTGGAGTGCAATGGTGCAATCTCAACTCACTGCAACCTCTGCCTCCTGGATTCAAGCGATTCTCAGTATCCATAGTAGCTGGGATTACGGCACGTGCCACCATGCACAGCTAATTTTTACCATGTTAGTAGAGATGGGGTTTCACCATGTTTGCCAGGCTGGTCTCAAACTCCTGACCTCAGGTGATCCACCCGCCCTGGCCTCCCAAAGTGCTGGGATTATAGGCGTAAGCCACTACATCCAGCCCAGATGATATTTTGATGAGACTTTGAACGTTAAACTTTTGAGTTAATGCTAAAATGTTTTGAGACTTTGGGAGCTATTAGAATCAAATGAATGTATTTTGCATACGAGAAGGACATAAATTTTGGGATGCAAGGTCACAATGTTATGGTCTGAATTTTTGTGTTTCCCCAAATTCAGACCATCTAATCCTCAAGGTGATGGTATTAAGAGTTGGGGCTTTGGGAAGGTGACTGGGTCTTTGGGAGGACTCTGCCATTATGAATGGAATTCATTTTCTCATAAAAGAAGTCTGAGGGAGTTTGTTCACTCCTTCTGCCAAGCGCAAACAAAGCTAGAAGGTGCTATCTTTGAAGGAGAGAGCAAAGCAGAGAGCCAGACACTGAATCTCCTGAGACCCTGATTTTGGACTTTCCAGCCTCCAGAACTGTGAGCAATAAATCTTGGTTGTTACAAATTACCCATTTGTAAGATATTTTGTTAAGCAGCCCAAATGGACTAAGAAACTTCTCTTATTTTTTCCTCAAAGACAAAGCCTCTAACATTTCACCATAGAGCATATTTGCTAAAATGTATCAGATTAAGAAAAATTCCTTCCATTTTAGCTATTAGTTTCTTTTAAAGTCATAAATGGATATTTAATTTTATCAGATGTTTTTGTTTTTTGCATTCCTGACCAGACCATCATATGGTTTTTCTAGTTTATTTGCTAATGTGATGAATTACACTGATTCATTTAAAATGTTTAAAAACTTTGAATTCCTGGTGTAAACCAAACTTGGTTATGATATGTTATCTTTTTTAATTGCTAGATTTATCTGTATTTTGGTTGGGATTTTAAATCCATGTTCATAAATGATATAGACTTACAACTTTCTCTTTTTGTAATACCCTTTTCAAGTTTTTGCATCGAGTTATGTTGGCCATAAAATGAGATGAACATGATTTCATCTTTAATAATTCTCAGGAACATTTAAAGTAATACTTGTACAATTTATTTCTTTAAAACTTGGTGGAATTTTCTCTAGTAGCCACATGAGCTAGGATTTTTGCAGTGGAGGCTCTCTATGAGATAGATGTCCAAGCTGTCATTTTCATACAAGTGTCAGTTATTCAGAAGCCTTGTAATAACTTTCACCTCCACAGTTCCCTTATAAGGAAACTGTGTTTTTTTAAACAAAATTCACATTTTATTTAGATTGAAATAAACCATACAAAATTGATTTTCTTCACCAAAAATAACAGCAATATTTTCCATATTTTTCTAGATAAACCACAACACTTATTTTGCAGGTTTTCCAGGTTTTGCTTATAAATCAAGACGAGGCAGTAGGTAAGAGTCATGGAAAAAGACAGAAAAAAAAAAAAAACCAGACAAATCAGTTGTCAGTATCCATGGCCTCTGATTCTGTCTCAACCATGAAACAGAAGTGTTCAACATATACCTGCTAAAAAGCTTAGGAAGATGTAGGCTCCACAAAGGAATGTAAACAGCAATCAGATGTGGAACAACAGCAGGCTTTTCCATTCAAACTTTGTCATTTGTTCCTTTAAGTTCGAGAAAGACAAAATCTACACTGAAATCCGTGTTTGGTGAGCTCACAAGCTTTTCTCCAGTAATTTCTTGTAACTGTCCAGTATAGATTTTTAACATACTTAAAACTCCTATTAGTCAAAGGTCAATTGTGGGCTTCACTATAACATTTTATAAAATGTATTCCTTCCTCCCACACCTCTTCAAAATATATTTCTTCAAAGAATTCATAACACCCAACAAGTAGAGATCCACAGTGATAATAAATGCTATGTCTAAAATGACTTAACTGAAACAATTCCAGAGTGCCGTCAACAGAGATCACGCAAAAGGAAACATGGCACTTTCAGCGTTCTCTTCTGGAAGAACAGGTAGGTCTTCAAAGCATGAGAGTTCAAACACGTGCCATTTAAACAGGTAGATTATCAATGGCTAATGTATTCAATGGAGTCCTATAGGCAAAGATATTTAGTTATTAAGTGGCCTACATACACCTTACGGCTTTTCTTCCAAATATCAAATATAAGAAAGCCTATTTTTAAAAGTCTCTTAGGTATTTTCCACGGTTTCGGAATTATCTGTAGGAAGCTCTGACTTACTTGTATAGAGTTTAATATATGTGTCCACCATTAAATCCAGGTCGTGTTTTATATCAAAATTTATGTTAAGCAAAGCCAAGTTACTTGACCTTTGGTCTGTCAAAGTGTTCCTCAAATATGCTTTAAGATGCTTTTGTCCATTTTCATACCACTCATTCTCAACCTTCATCACAGGAAGAATACACAGGACCTTCAGCAATGCATACACGTTAGAAAAAAACTTGATGTCAGGCAGGTGGAGGGCTTCATAGATGGTGGGCGGAAGCTCTGTATCTTTCCCCCTGTGTTTCCATTTGATTCTCCAACAATGAAGCTCAGCTGACAGCGTGTCAGGATTGGGTAAGTCACTTCTATACACGTCAGCATGGTGTCCCTCCAACGTATTGAATTTGAGTTGTCCCATGACTGAGGGTACCAGAGATAAGCATTTAAGAGCTTTGAGGTGCTGTTCTGAGAATATATCTTTAAGTTCCTGAATAATGTGCTCCACTGTTGGGACACTTAGGGTTTCTTTATAGTAACTCTCAGAGGTTAGCTGAGATTCCAAGTTACCCTGGTGAGCTCTGTGGAATTTCCCAGGGAGTTTCATTTGAATATCAAGTTTGGTTGTCAAATTTGTGGCTTCCTCAAACCAAAATTCATGATAAACTTCAATATTTTCCATCACTTCGTTGAGTGAATGCAGTACTGCAGCCAAGCTACCGGCTGCAAAGAAGACATCAGAGGTTTGCCCCTGGAGGTTTTTCCCAAAGGCTCTTGTAAAAGATAGGACATTTTTAAGAACAACAATAGTAACAATGAAATCAAAATCTGTTACTGCACTGCAGAGTACAAATGCTCGGCCAGCTACACAGTTATTCCATCTAATATTTGTATCACTATTTATACCATCTAAACATAAAACAAGTGCTTGCAGGAGTTCCACTAAAATTTCAAAAGCATCATGCCTGCCTGTCCACTGAGAATGGCAGATTTCCTTCAGTTCTTTATCCCTTTCTTTACTGTTCTGAAAAAGAACAGAAATTACGTTGTCAAGTTCTAAAAGCGGTTGTGGTGATCAATGGAAAAAAGAACAAACTTCCTCAATTGTTCCTAATGCAACAGATACTCCCATAACAGGTACTGATTTTGCCAACCACATATTTAAGGCACAGGAAGAGCAGAGTGTGTAGATAGCTTGGGGGTATTTCTCTAAAAGTGTAGAAGCAACAACTTTCATTTTGGAAGAAAATCCACTAGAGACAATATAAGCCTGGCCACGACAATACTCCATATTTAATCCCCACTTCTCAGTTATCATAGTGTGAAATTTCACAGCCAAAATTTCTGCATTGGCTTCATAAGGCAGGAAGCCTATAAACTCCTCTCTTACGTTATGAGATTCATCAACAAACCTCACCAACACAGGTAGGTGCTCTTCCCCTGCTATGTCCACTACATTGTCAGTGACAATGGAAAAGAAGTGTGAGTCTCTCACTTCCCTGAGAGTTTCTGAATACAGCTCTCACAGATCTCTAGCATCTGCCTCTGCTGTGTTTTTGAACAAAACAACGTGTTAACTGCTGTTGTCTCAAACCGCTTTCTCAGAACCTCTTCACCAGAATTTATCCGACACTCCAGCAGTGCCTGAAAGTTATCTGGAGTAAAGAGACCTTCTGGGATTTCATCAGCCTCATGTCCATCCAGAGGTACGTTTTGCTTTCCCATTAGAATCAAGATTTCAAATAGAGATTTTAGGTATTCTTTGTTTTCCTTCTCTTCAAGGGTTAGAGGTAAAATGTCCTCATCTTGTCCTTCACCCTCTTCTTCGCTGGGGTTCTGAGCATTGCTATTGTTCGTTTCTTTATGTTTTTCTTCCTGCTCAGAAGTTTCATCAATTTTTTTTCTGTTTCAGTGTCCTGATTTCGTCTTCACTCAGTTCTTTTATTCGTTTTCTGTGTCTACTATGTGGGTTGTTCAAATGACTGGTAAGATCAAATATTGTTGGTATTGCATTATCTCAAAGAACTGTCCTATAAGGACTCTCCCAGTGACTTCACAAGTATCTGCTTCAATTAATTTCGAGAAATAAAATAACCCAATCATTCTTTAGTTTTCTGATGCCTCTGCAAAATGTATAGTTCTACAGATCATAGAGGTCTCAAAATGTTTGGCACATAATCGATAGTTTATTTAGCTGATCAGGTGTTTTATCTTCTAAGTCGGCTCTCCTACAGTTCTCCACCTACTTCTGGCATCTGGCAGGGTCCCGCGGGAACCTGAAGAAGGCCAAGTCGGACTGCGTGCTCTTCCGCGTGCAGTTGGGTGCAGCGCAGAAGTTCGGCATCCTCGCCCGCCCGCCCGCCGGCCGACCCAGCCCTCACCTCCCCGCCTCCTCAGGGGAGTCCGCCCGCCCGTCGGGGCCGGGGAGGGGAGCCAGGCCGGCCGGCCGGCTCGGCAGGGCCCACGCGCCGGGGAGGGGCGGGCGGGCTAGAAGCCGCGAGGGCCAGGAGGGGTGCCGCGAGGGCCAGGAGGGGTGCCGCGGTCCGAGGCTGGGCTGGGGACGCGGCTCCACAGTGCTGTGAGCGGCCCGGAAGATTTACCGCCGCCGCCGCCGCCTCCGCCGCTGCCGCTGGTGCACCTCCCGCCCGCCCGAGACGCTGCCGCGTCCTTCGGGAAATGTGTTTTTTATCTGACCTATTCTAACAACCTTCAGCTTCTGAACCGGGTGACACATCTTTATGGTCTCTGAATTCTGAAGTCCCTTTGTCTTTACAGGTCAATCTCTAGAGAAGGGAACTCAGAAGATGGCTTGAGCTCAACCATCTTTCACGGTAATTACTTGGGCTAGAGAATAATCATATATTCTTACCATATCAAATAATGAAACAATAGGCTGTCCCACAGTCCATTCCTCCTCTCCCATCATCCATCAACTGTTGTTGCCAGCTTTCCCATCAAATAATATTCTAGTAAAGAAGCAAGCACCCAATACTCTATGTTCACATATATCCTCCACATCCCCCCGAAGAAAACTCCAGGTACTCAAAGATAAGACTTTTTTATCTCAAGGCATTCTCTTGGAGCTTATAAGACTCAGCTTAGGAAGTACCGAAATAAAAGTGAAATATATAAGGTAATGTATTATTTAATAAAAGTTGATTCCAAATAAGCGTAGAAAGATGAAGTATTCAGGAAATGGTATTGGCACAATTCTTAGTCATCAGGAAAAAATATAGTTTAATACTTATTTCATATCTTATACTTAAAAAAATTCCAGATAGATTAAAGCTTTAAACATATAAAAGAAACAAAAAGCATATTAGAACATAATTTTTTTGTTTTTATTACATTTTTATTACTATCTTGAAGTGAGGAAGGACTTTTTAAATAAGACACAAATTCAGAGCCATAAAAGATAACAAAAAATAGAATTGCAAAAAATTCTTTAAAGTAGAAAGCATCTTAAACAGAATCATAAAGCAAACAAAAGCAGGGAAGATCATTGCAAATTACACTATAGAGAAAGCTAACTTCCCTAATATGCAAACAGTTTTCACAAATCTCTATGAAGGCCAACAACTTTACAGACAAATGGACAAAGAATAGAAATAGAATATCACAAAACAGGAAAAGATGTTCAATTTCACTTAAGATATAAGAAAATTTTACTGATATTATAATAACATACTACTCTTTACTTAACAAACTGACCAGGATGGAAAGTTTGATTATGCATTGTAGTTAGAAAGGTTGTAGGAAAGTAGACATTCTAAACATTGCTGGTGGGAGTATAGTTTGACACAACCTCTATGGCGGGCTACAACCTATAAACAAGGATTAACTGAAATTAAATTAGGCTTTAATGGGAATAAAATCCAACTTTCAAAGAACTGATGTCTGCTTGAATTATGTTGTTCCGACCCTTCAATAGTTTTTTAACCTAGACTGTCAGAGGAAATGTAGGCACTTTCTGGAGGAAAGTATCATCTAGAACCCCAAATTATAATGTTCATTTCTCAATTAAAAAAACAAACAAACAACTAAGAAAAAAACCATACAAACTGGCATACATGAACACAATGTAATGTGACTCAAAACTAAGAAATGTAATGGACTAGATACCAAATATGGAAGTATCACACATATTTAAAGTAACACATTTTTAAAGTCATACATTCAATATGTTCAAAGAAATAAAGAAAAGAGTGATAATTTAGGAAGAGAACAGGATGTTTTAAAATAATCAAATGTAAGATCTAGAACTGAAAAATAAAATAGCTGAAATTGAACTCCACGGGTGGATCTAACCATCAGATTAGACACAGTTGAAGAGGGAGTTAGTGAACTCTAAAGGGTAAGTCAAAAGAAAATATCCAAAATGAAATATAAAGAGAAAAAAAGACAGAATATAAAAACAAACAACACAGTATAAGTGTAATAAAATCCTAACAGTCTCCTACTAACATCAAAATTGGGAACACTATCACAGGTTTGACTTCAAGAAAGAACAAAAAACCATAATGTAAATTTAAATTATTTTTCTTATATATTGTTTAATCTAATAAAAATCCAGGTGAGGGCTTCTTTTCATTTTTAGGACTTAAGCAAGGAACATCTAAAAAATCAAACATATTAGCTAAATAATACGTATCAGAAAAAACTTTAATTACTTACATTCCATATGCTGAGCTTACAGCAAGACTAGTAATCTGTTGTGGAGGTTCACCATCTACCCACACCAATTGAATAACAAGTTCTGCTTGATATCCTGGAGGCATTCGCACTGGCCGTGTCTTAACACTTCAAGAACAAAAACAATCCTATTATATACAGTTTAAATAAACATGTTTAAACCTATCTTGAGAATTTACATAGAATCATGCTACAGAAATATACAACACCAGGCATTGCAGGCAGCATGCAGATGGATAGTGCCTTCTAGCTTTCTCAAAATGCGCCGAGTCCGTTATGATTACTTAGTTATTTCTTTATGTGGCTTTTCAGTCAGTTAGGTCCACAACTTCAACTGGCCTTTATCATTTCAATTTTTTCTTTTGAGAATATTATTTTAAGTTATTTTTATTATGTAATTATTTTTGTAATGTAATATATGTTACATATATATCAGTTATAAAGCATAACAATAAAACAAATGCCCATTAACCTACCCTCCAGTGTAGGAGTTCAACATATCTAGCATCTGAATTCCTATTTTCCTTTAAAGCTGACTAATACTCTTCTCTCATACTTCCCAACAAACCAATTATCAAACACGATGCTACTTTCAAAAAATATATCCACTAGCTAAAATTTTATGATGATGTTTCCTCTTTGTAGATTTTCCTCCCAGTAATATTTGCTCATATTTCCTTCTTTTTATGTACTTCAAAAGAAAAGTTCTGACAGGACAATCGATTACAAAAGTATAGCATCTGCTAATTGTACGAATTTTGCTCCTAAAATCTTATCTCTAAATTTTCCATAAGCATATTTGTAACAAATGAGAAAACTAGCTGTCTAAAGTTTTTTGAGTGGCAAATGTAGATATGCAGCTCAAAGAAATTCCCTGCTTAGGCTTAATTCTCCAGCCAGCTAACACTAGAAATATGTGATTTGATGGTATAGAAGCAGTAAGCAGTAATTTATACTCTATTACTAAAAATCATAAAAACAATAAAATATTACTGTGGGCTTTGTTAACTTTAGGTTTTATTGAACATGATGCAAATCTTTGTTTAGCTTATTAATAAATAACAGTTTTAAAAAAGAAAGATTATGCAATATACTAGCAATCATGAGAGAAATCCTTTTTTCTAATATAGAACTCCTGTAGTAGATAGTAAACTTGGTTTTCTTTTTGATTCCAAGAAAGCTAAAGAAATTACATAAACATACTTTTTAAAAAATTATCATTATGTTTTTTTGGAGGCAGGGTCTTACTGTCACCCAGGCTGGAGTGCAGTAGCAAGACCATAGCTCACTGCAACCTTAAACTCCTGGGCTAAAGTGATTCTCCCGTCTCAGCCTCCCTAGTAGCTAGGACTACAGGTGTGTACCATCACACTCAGCTAATTTTTAAATTTTTTGTAGATACAAGGTCTTGCTATGTTGCCCAGGCTGGTCTCAAACTCCTAGTCTCAAGCTTTCCTCCCACCTCAGCCTCCCAAAGTGTTGGGAATACAGGTGTGAGCCATCACACCCCATAAGCATACTTTTTCAATTGGAAAGTATCAAGCAAGTCGCCAAGTTTCTGCCCTGCCAAACTTCTTATTCTATGGAAAGCCATGTTTTCTTTAGAGTCCTTCTGGGCAGGAAATATATAAATAAGTGAATGAAGGATGAAAATATTATGCCTTCTTCACAGATGTTCAAAGAAAAGACCAGAGTAACCCCTGAAGAATTGTAGATCACTTGACAACAACTTGATAATTAGAGAAAATTAATTTTATTTGTCACAGTTTCAAAGACATATGATTAATATCTAAAATTGTTTTAAAATTTGGTAGAAACTCTTACTTGAGGCATGGGATACTGTCCTTTGTTACTCCTTCACTAGCAACAGTGTTAGTGCTCCCAGAAAGACTCCTTGAAGAAGGAAGCTGGGCTGAGAGATCTGGAAATGGAGGACTTGTTTCTGGTTCAGGGGTGATAATATCTTCAACATCATACTGAAGTCGTACCTCTAATGACTTAAAAAAACCAAGTTTAAATTTAATTTAAGTCACACTAATAATCATTGTTTTAATTTAATCTAAGTCATAATAAATAATCACATTAAAATACCTGATAACTTTTTAGGAATCATTCACACAGTTTTTTTCAAATTAATAAGTTGAATACTATTTATAGGAAAGTTGAGAAGTATCTCATACTAAATCAAATAGTTAATTATATGGAATATTCAATGGCAATCACAAAAAATGTAAATTTTTAAACTTCAGAATTAAAAGAAAAATACCTCAGTGAAGATAAAGTTTTTATATAATACATATACTTTAAGATATAGTAGAAATTACAATTTGATATATGATAAAATAAAAGGAGAAGTTGATTATGGTTATTCCAATGAAAGAAATTAAGCTTTTTTCATATACACACACAAACATGTATGTGTGTGTGTGTAGTGTGTATGTTTGTGTATGAAAAAAATTACTTGTTTGAAGCCTTTTAGTATAAAAAACTTTCATTGCATTTTAACTTTGCATTAATTCACTAAAAATTTTCCAAAAGAAATTCCATATTTTTGGTTGTTTGTTTCATTACCTTGGCTTTTGTTTAATTTAATTAGCTGATCAGAATTACTTGATAAAAAGCATATAATAATTTACATAGGAATAAAAAGGTGACCTAAAAACTAAAACTTTTTTATTAAACTAAAAAAGTTTTAAAACTAAATACTTTATGAATGCATAAAATGCATTAAATGATTTAATTAGAACTGATTTTATAACACATATTTGCCTTATAATGTAAAAATGAGCATTTTTAAGATTGAAAACAATTACTTACAAAAATGTCATTATGGGAATATCACCAAAATTATTGTCATAATTATTTTAAAACTACAGAAAACCTCTGGTGGTGACAATACAGTTACCAATTATTGAGTGCTTACTACAGTAATGACACTATTATAATGTCTTTATATAATTATCACAAGAACACTATGAAATTGGTATTTGTATTTCAAGTTTATTTTTATTTTCCATTTTCCCATTTTATTTACACAGGGAATTGTACATGTGATGAAAATGAATCATAGCTACATTCTACTACTGACTTATGACTTGTTCAGAGTCACATAGATATTTAATGGGAAAGCCAGAATTAAAACCTAGGTTGATCTGACTCCAAAGCCTTAGCTTTTAGCTACTATACAATAAAAGGGTGATATTAATTTTAGCTGTTGAGGTAAAAACACTTATACACAGGCCTATAGTAAATAATCTTTATATTCTGGTAAAAGGGGCAAGGTAGAGAAGGACAATTGTTTATAGGTGGCTTCATTTAGAATTAATTTATCCCATAAAATCATTATTCTTTTGAATAAGCAGAGTATTTCATTGATTTAAAAATTAAGATTAGGTAAGGTCACCCCATAATTAGATCCACCCCATAAAAATGTTGATACATAGAAAATCATTAAAAATAACCTTATTATAGCTGAGAAGTAATCATTTATGGCAAACAGTTGATGAGAAAATACAAATCAGATAAACTTAAAAATTAATAAAAGTATAGAACAAAGCCTGCATTAATTTGATTTTTATACAAAAATAAATCAATAACTATATGTATAAAACCTATACATTTTATTAATATAAACAGAAGAATATATAGGTGTATATTCCACAATATATACATATTTCAAAACATCATGTTGTAGAGTTGACTTATTTTGTCCAGGTAGATGCAACTCACATAACATCAAAGAGAAAAATGAGAAAATTGTGACATGTTTAATTTGTAACAAGATTAACTTAAAATACTAAGCTTGTTTTGACATTGAAAAAAATACCAAGTTTTGATAGAGAATTGTTTTGGCCTTTTAGGCCAAACCATTTATTAATATAGTAAGTAACAATAATAATTTAAAATCCTATGAATTGTATTACTGGCCACATACTGCACACTTCATGGAAACCATACCAAGTAGTAGTCAAATCTATGATAATAGCTTTCTTTTAATAACTGTGAAAGTGAAAGTTAAATTTTAAATAACTTACCACTATTTCTGTTGTAATTTCATGTCTGCTGAATTTATAAATTATGACATATGCAGAGACTCCTGACACACAGAATATTCTGCTCTCTGGACACCAGTAAATCATCTGAATGGCAAATGGATCTTCCTCTACAATTTCACATGTTTGTTTTCCTTCTCCTACCTTCTGTTTTTCAAACACTTTTGAAGTTTTTAGCTTGTACAGCATCTGCAGAGTTACTAAGACATCAAAGCACAGTTATCTTCTAATTTAAACTTAATTCTTAGATGTTATTAAAGCTTTTCCAATATATTTGTTAAACCACAGAAGTAAAACTAAGTAGATAAAGTGAATTACATTTTAACTAGTAAGCATTCAATGCCATGCTTTCATATCAGTACAGCAGCTACAGGGAGACTACAGGAAAAAAATAAACATTCCTTGAATATATAGTACATACCAAGGAATACATAGTTGCTTTCTTGTGTCATTCTCAGAAAAGTCTCATGAAGGAAGTATTTTTATCATTATTTATTGACAAAAATATTGGGGCATAGAAAGTCTAAAATGGGAATATTGAAAATAACTCTTCCCTAGCGGAGACTCCTCAATTCTTTCTCAGTTTTCCCCTTTGATTGTTAGATGAGAGGGTGATGGTATTCCTAGAGGGTTTACTCCTCTCAATAAATTTTTAGACACTCCTTGAGATAAGAAACATTGTAATTTACCAGTTAGCAATATTGGGAGTCCAAGAATCTGTAACTATTTGAGAAGGGATCTTTTCTGAGTGGCTCTGTGTCAAGAAAGGGTCAGATATAATCTCATACATTGTGTTTGTGAACTGTTTTTAAGAATATTTGGGGCAATATTTTTCCATTGGAGACCATGATGATAATAACTCTATAAAAGAACTATGATTCTACAAAGAATCCTTCAGTAAAGTTTTAAATATGAGTCCCGTGAAAAGTGCATCACCTGAATCTAATAATGAGAAACATTAGTCAAAACCAGACTGAAGGAGATTCTATAAAATAACTGGCCTGAACTCCTCAAAAATGTCAATGTCATGAAATGAAGACTCAGGAACTTTTCCAGATTTCTTAAAACTCAGAAGATACAATGACTAAATGCAAAAATAATCCTGGATTTTTTTGTCTTAAAGAATATTAATTTGTGGCAGAGAGCAGCGGCTCACGCCTGTAATCCCAGCACTTTGGGAGGCCGAGGCAGGCGGATCACCAGGTCAGGAGATCGAGACCATCCTGGCTAACGTGGTGAAACCCCGTCTCTACTAAAAATACAAAAAAAAAATCAGCGGGGCGTGGTGGCAGGCACCTGTGGTCCCAGCTACTCTACTCCGGAGGCTGAGGCAGGAGAATGGAGTGAATCCAGGGGGCGGAGCTTGCAGTGAACCGAGATTGCGCCACTGCACCCCAGCCTGGGCGACAGAGCGAGACTCCATCAAAAACAAATATATGTGTGTGTATATATACATATATACATATACACGTATATATACATATATATACATATATATATAAATTTGCAAAAGCTGAATAAAATCCGGAGATTAGATAATAGTGTTGTGTCAGTGTTAATCTACTGGTTTTGATGACTGAAGTCTGGTTATGTAAGCGAATGTTTGTAGGAAATACACACTGAAGTATTTAGGGGTATGTAATGTGTCTCCAACTTACTCTCAAATAGGTAAGAAAAAAAGCTATATGTATATATGTATGTGTGTGAGACAAAAATGTATGGAAGGAAGAGATAAAGAATAAGAGAGCGAGCCAGGGAGAGGAAAGGAATATTTGGAGAATCTGGTTGAGAGGTATAAAACATTTCATAGTAGTTTTTTTTTTTGGCAATTTTTTTATAAGCTTGAAATTATGTCAAGCTAAAATAGATTTTAAAAAAAAATGGGCAAAGGATTGTATTGGGTGCTACAGCCTGGCTTCTGAGGTCAGATAGGGTATCATTCCTATGATTATTTATGTTACATGACAACAGTAAAATGATATTGCAGACATCATTAAGGTCCCTAATTAGTTGACTTTGAGTTAATCAACAAAGAGCTTATTCTTAACAAGCCAAATCTAATCAGATGGCCCCTTAAAAGAGGGACTGAGGCCCTCCCTGAAGGTAAAGAGACACTCTTGCTAGCTTTGAAGCAGCAAGCTACCATGAGCTCTGAATGTTCAAGAAAATGAAGTCTGCCAACGATTACGTAAGCTTGGAAGAGAACCTTCAGTCTCATGAAATCTCAGCCCCAGCCAACACCTTGATTACAGTCTTGTGAGACCCTGAGCAAAGGACCCAGCGAAGGTATAATCAAATTCCTAACACACAGAAACAGTGAGATGATAAATGGGTATTGTTTTAAGTTGTTAAATTGTGGTAATTTATTACTCAGCCATAGAAAACTAAGATACATAATAATATAAACTCAGTTATTAAAATTCATTTCGCTTTCTGTATTAGACAGTGTTTCACAAAGTTAGCAAACTAAGTAATTTTTTAAGACATCCATTAAGTTGGAGATATGACCTTGATTACAGTGAAAATATTAAACATGCTGCAATCATTTGCAATTTATATTCTAAATGTGATAAAATATTTATTTAAAAATTAACTTCTCAAAATACTATTATGCATGCTTAAGGATGTTATTCACTCTAATAATTAAAGTGTTAAAGTGTCCTCTACATTTTATTTATTTATTTTATTTATTATTATTTTTTTGGAGACGGAATCTTGCTCTGTCACCCAGGCTGGAATGCAGTGGTGTGATCTCGGCTCACTGCAACCTCTGCCTCCCGGGTTCCAGCAATTCTCCTGCCTCAGCCTCCTGAGTAGCTGGGACCACAGGCGCACGCCGCTGCACCTGGCTAATTTTTATATATATATATTTTTAGTAGAGACGGGGTTTCACCGTGTTGCCCAGGCTGATTTCGAACTCCTGAGCTCAGGCAATCCGCCTGCCTAGGCCTCCCACAGTGCTAGGATTACAGATGTGAGCCACCGTGCCTGGCCCTCCACATTTTAAAAGCCAAAAAGTGACTTTGAGGTGGTGGGAAAGGAGCAATGGCATCACTATGCAATGAATTTTGTTCCAGGAACAAACTCAGGTTTGCGTGAGAAGATTCATCAACAGAAAGTCTGTTGCCCTTTGGAGTTTCTCTTTAGGCACTTGCTTTTTATTATGTGAAGTCAGAAGGGGACTTCAGAATGCATGGGTTTAGATTTTTTAATCCTTTTCTCTTGCTGATAGTTGGTTTGCTTGCTCAAGGGACTCTACCTTGTGGGCTAAGAGTATCATCAATATTCAACCTTCTTCGTCTGCTTGTGTGTTTATTGCAGTCTTCCTCAGAAGCTATTCATTTCTACAGCTTCAAACATCACTTTTATGCTGCTTCTTCATTGGTTTCCATTTCTGACTGTTCTCCTTACCTACTGGATATTTTTAGTTGAATTTTATGGTTTTACTAAAAAATTCAAAGCTCTCTTATATTCCTTATTTCCAAAAGAGTTACCGACATCTTCCTGGTTACTCATCTTCAGAAACTTAGAGTCACTGTTAACTTGTTCTTCACTCTTATTCCTGTCAAAAGTTAACCAACTTCCAAAACTCACACTAAATGTTAACTCCATCAAAATACCTTTCCTGGATCTACCAGGTCACAATAAGACTCTTCCATTTCTGATAGCAAATAGATCTGGAGTACTGCATTTAGAGTTCTTATATTGTTTTCCCTATAGTTATATATGTGCATTTATCTTTTCTAATGACTACAATTTTTCGAAGGGTATATATGAGTATAATGAAGTCTTAAGTATCTTTGCATTCCTTCAACAGTGAGCAAAGTATCTTATTCTTTAAGTTACATAATTCTCAAGAATTTAAAAAGAGTTCTTACAGTTATCAAATCATTTGATCTTTGCAGGATGTGGTAGATGAGTCGGGAAAAAAAGTGAAGACTAGAGGGATATAAGCACTTGGCGAAGACCACACAGGTAGGGGGTGAAGGAAATTCCTTGAACAGAGTTAATTTGACAAAGTTTGGTACTTTTTCTGATGTATCATGCCTCTTGTAGATATAATGGGTTGCTGACAAAGAGTGACTTAGTCTTGTTTACCTTATATTATAGAAGAGAAGTAAAGCAGAGATAATACTTTCAACTGATCTAACAATGTAGGTAATGGATTTTTGTAACACAGCCACATATGTATGCTAAAAATATATCTAAAATTTTAATTGCCTAAACTAAAAAGTGGTAGCTGGCTTTAAGTAAATATTAACCAATTTGTTTCTGTTGTACAGAAACTTGAAACTTACTTGCAGAAGCATCCCAAAATTTTATTGATCCATCTGCATGACTAGATGAGAAATAAATTAGCATTAATTAAAGTATACTAAATAAAAATCATAATCACTCCAAATGTACAGAAACTTGAGTTACTGTTGATACAATTTTGATTCAAAAATACCACTTTAATGAAAACTAATGTATGCTAAACCATTTCTAAGCTTAAAACAATGGCTCATTTCTTAATATACTAAAATCTAAAGATTCGAAAAAGAACCATAATTCCTTAGACTTTACTGTAAAAAGGTTATATGTGTAATGGCGAACAATCAAAAATGGCCTGTGGAAAGTGAACAACATATTTTCATGTAAAATTATTTATATTCAATAAAAGGATAGATAATTTTGATATTAATATAAATATGAATTGAATATCATAGTAAAATTAAAGTTAAGTTTCAAAATATAAAACCAAATCACCAAATATATCTAGAGTTGCATCATTATTTGGTAATAATCAAATGTCACTTCTATAAAAACTTTCAAGAAAACAGAAGAAAATATAATACTTCCCAACACTTTTGATGAAGTCAGCATTACCCTGACACCAAAACCACATAAAAACATTACAAGAAAAGAAAATTACAAACCGATATTCCTTATGAGAATAGGCATAAAAATTGTCAACAAAATATTGGCAATGCAAATCAAGTAATATATAGAAAGGATAGTACATAATGACTAAGTGGGTTTTCTTAGGAATGTAAGACAAACACTTAAAAAATCAACTACCATATTAAAATTCACCATATTGACAGATTACAAAAGAAAATCCATATAATCATCTCAATAAATGCAGAAAAAGCATTTGACATGATTTATCATCCATTCCTAAAAAAACTTTCAATAAACTAGGAACACAGGAAATTTCTATAACCAGATAAAGGGTGTGTAGGAACAACCTACCGATATCTGCTAACATACATAATAATGAAAGATTGAATGTTTTCCCCTAAGATCAGGAGCAAAGCAAAAAAAAGTTCACTCTCACCATTCTTATTCAACATCTTATTGGAGGTGTTAAGCACAGAGATAGGGAAGAAAAAGAAATAAAAGGCAAACAGACTAAAAGGGAAGGAATAAAATTGTATTTGCAGATTATATGGATATGTAGAAAATCTCAAAGATTCTATAAAAAGGATACTGGAACTCATAAATGATTAGCACAATTGTAAGACACAATATCAATACACAAAAATCAATTGCATTTCCATTGAATAGCAATAGATATTTGGAAATAACAAAATAGTACCACTTACAACAGTACCAAAACCAAGAAATAGATAAAATCTAACACAATTTGTGCCAGATCTGTATGCTGAAAATTATAAGATGTTGACCAAAAAATAAGGCATTAATAAAAGGAGATATATATTATTGATAATTGTATGACTTATTAGATGTTTGTTCCCCTAAATGGCATATAAATTCAGTGTAATCACAATTAAAATATGGTAAAACAATTTTTTGTAGAAATAAACAAACAGATGGTCATACTGCCCAAAGCAATGTGCAGATTCATCACTATTCCTATCAAACTACCAATATCATTCCTCACAGAAGTAGAAAAAAAACTATTCAAAAATTCATATGAAACCGAAAAAGAACCTGAATAGCTAAACAAAAAAAAAAAAAAACAAAGCAGGAGGCATCACACTACTCAACTTCAAACTACAGTATAAGGCTACAGTAACCAAAACAGCATGGTACTGGTACAAAAACAGACACATAGACCAATGGAACAGAAGAGAAAACTCAGAAATAAAGCCTCACACCTACAACCATGTGACCTTTGACAAGGCTGACAAAAACCAACAATGGGGAAAGAACTCCATATTCAATAAGGGGTGCTGGGATAACTGGCTAGCCATATGCAAAAGAGTGAAAACTAGACCCTTACCTTTCACCATATACAAAAATTAACTCAAAATGGATTAAAGATTTAAATGTAATATCTCAAACTACTAAAATCCTAGAAGAAAACCTAAGAAATACCCTTCTTGATATCAGCCTTGGCAAAGAATTTATGGCCAAGCCCCCAAAAATGACTGTGACAAAACCAAAAATTGACGTGTAAGAACTAATTAAACTCAAGAGCTTCTGCACAGCAAAAGAAACTATCAACAGACTAAACAGACAACCTACACAATGGGAGAAAATATTTACAAACTATGCATCTGACAAAGGTCTAATACCCAGAATCCATGAGGAACTTAACAAACCAAAAAGCAAAAAACAGATAATCCCATTAAAAAGTGGGCAAAAGACATGAACAGACGCTTCTCAAAAGAAGTCTTATAAGCAGCCAACAAACATGAAAAAATGCCATCATCACTAATCATCAGAGAAATGAAAATCAAAACATGGCCAGGCATGGTGGCTCATGCCTGTAATCCCAACACTTTGGGAGGCCGAGGCCAGCAGATTACCTGAGGTCAGGAGTTCTAGACCAGCCTGGCCAAAATGGTGAAACCCTGTCTCTACTAAAAGTACAAAAATTAGCCAGGCGTGGTGGCACATGCCTATAATCCCAGCTACTGGGGAGGCTGAGGCAGGAGAATTGCTTGAGCTCAGGAGACAGAGATTGCAGTGAGCCGAGATTGTGCCACTGCACTCTGGCCAGGCCAACAGAGCGAGAGTCTGTCTCAAAGGAAAAAAAAAAAGGAAAAAAAAAAGAAAATCAAAACACAATAGGATACCATCATACAACAGTCAGAATGGCTATTATTAAAAAGTTAAATAGTAACAGATGCTTGCCAGATGGCAGAGAAAAGAGAATGCTTAAACATTGTTGGTAGGAATGTAAATTAGTTAAGCCACTACTGAAATTAGAAAGCAGTTGGGAGATTTCTCAAAGAACTTAAAACAGAGCTACAATTTGACCCAGCAATCCCATTACTGGGTATATAACCAAAGCAATATAAATCATTATACCTAAAAGGCACATGCACTCATATGTTCATTGCCATGCTATTTACAATGGCACGTGGAATCAACCTAGGTACCCAACAGCAGTGGATTGGATAAAGAAAATATGGTACATATATACCATGGAATATTACACAGCCATAAAAAAGAGTGAAATCATGTCCTTTACAGCAACATGGATGGAGCTGGAAGCTATAATCCTAAGTAAGCCAGAACAGGAACAGAAAACTAAATACCACTTGTTCTCACATATAACTGGGAGCTAAACATTAAGTACACATGGAAATAAACACAGAAACAATAGACACTGCAGATTACTAGACTGGGGAGGGAAGGAGAGGGATTTGGATTGAAAACTACCTATTGGGTATTATGCTCACTACCTGCGTCTAATATACCCATGTAACAATCCTACACATGTACCCCTGAATCTAAAATAAAAGCTGAAATTATTTTTTCAAAAGAAAAGAAACTAGATTAGTCAAAGCAATTTTGAAAAATAAAAACAAAATTGGATAACTCAAACTACATAAGGTTTAAGTCTCACCCTAAAGCTCCAATAAAGTTTTTGTGCTACTGGTGAAAAACAGACACATACATCAGTGAAACATAGTAGAGAGTCCAGAAATAGAACCATATGTATACGGTCAACTGATTTTTTATTTTGAGAGGGGGTTAGTCACTGAGTGGCTTACTCTACTTTAATAGCTTTATTCAGATGTAATTTACATAACTATAAAATTCACCCACTGTGAGTGTACAGTTTGATAATTTTTAGTAAATTTACACAGTTGTCACATTGACATCATCATCCAGTTTTAGAACATTTCCATTACCCCAAGAAGTTACCTCATGGCAATATGCAACACTCTTTCCCATCCCCAGTAGATCCCCAATGATCTACTTTCTGCTTATACAGATTCTTTTTTTCTTAGAATTTTTATATAAGTGGAACCCACATAATATCTACTGCATTTTGTGTCTGCATTATGCACTTAGCATAATGTTTTTGAGGATAATCTTTCTTACATGTATTAATAATTTGTTCCTTTTTGTTGCTAAATAATATTCCATTGTATGGATATACTCTATTTACCCCTTCACCAAATGATGAACATTTGGGTTGTTTTCAGTTTTTGGCTGTTACAAATAAAGATGCTACAAATGACTTTGTATGTTTACTCTAATTATAAACATATTTTTAAATTTTGTTACTAAAAAATCTGTAGGATGTTGGTCTGAGACTCTATATACCCTAACAAAATTTAATTCTATTTTATTTTTCATCATGTAATACTTGATATAAAAATAACAATGTATGTAACATAGATGTAATATACAGAATATAATCGTATTGAAACCACTCAACCAAAGAACTAACATTACTAATAACTTGCATCTACAGATGTGTGGTCTAACAGAGCAGTCCCCAATCTTTTTGGCACCAGGGACTAGTTTCGTGGAAAACAACTTTTCCACAGATGGGGGTGGTGAGAGATGGATTTGGGATGAAACTGTTCCACCTCAGATCATCAGGCATTAGTTAGATTCTCATAAGAAGTGTGCAACCTAGATCTCTTGCATGTGCAGTTCACAATAGGGTTCGTACTCCTATGAGAATCCAATGCTGTCCCTGATCTAACAGGAGGCAGAGCTCAGGTGGTAATGCTCACTTGCCTGCCACTTACCTCCTGCTATGTGGCCTGGTTCCTAACAGGCCATGGACTGGTACTGGTCTGCAGACCAGGGGTTGTGGACCCCTGGCCTAACATATTACTTATCCTGGAACAAGGTCCATGTGTGCTTAAGGAGAATATTTTTCTCCTGTTGCTAGGTGTAGTGTTTTGTATATCTGTTAGGCCCAATTGTTCTATAGTGTTTTTCAAATACCCTGTTTCCTTCTTGATCTTTCGTCTAGTTGATCTATTCATTATTGAAAATGCGACATTGAAATATACTACTATTATTGTGTTATTCTGTTTGTTTCTTCAATTTTGTCAATGTTTGCTTCATATATGTTGATGCTCTGTTGTTACGTTCATATGTATTTGTACTTTTTATATCTTTCTGTTGGATTGACTCTTTTATTATTACGTAATGTCTTTCTTTGTCCCTTGTGAGTTTTTGACTTAAAGTCCAATATAAATGTGTCCATCTCGTTTTCTTTTGGTTACAATTTGCATGGTACATCTTTTTCTATCCTTTCACTTTCAACCTATGTGTGTCCTTAAATCTAAAGTGAGTTTCTTGGAGGCAGCATATAGTTCTACTTTTTTCAATGAAGCCATTCTATGTCTTTTGATTAGGGAGTTTAAGCAATTTACATTTAACATAATTATTGGTACAGAAGAACTTACTAATGCCATTTTATTATTTTCTATATGTTATGTGGTTATTTTGACTTTCTTTTCTTCTCTTGCTGGCTTCCTTTGGGTTTTGTTTATTTTTTTTTAGTGACATACTTTTATTCTTTTTCATTTTCTTTTGTGCATCTTCTATAGGCATTTTCTTTGTGTTTATCATCAGGATTACATAAAATATCTTCTAGTTATACCAATCTATTTTAAACCATAACAACTTTAACTACATACAAAAAATCTACTCCTTTACATTCACCCTCTCTTCATGTTATTGATGTCACAAATTACATATTTTTATATTTTGCATCTATTATCATAGTATTATAGTAACTTTTATGTTGTTATTGTTTAAATTATATGCCAGAAATCAAAGTGATTTATCCACCACCTTTACAATCTTATAATATTCTATATTTGTCTATAAATTTAACTTTACCAGAGAGCTTTTAAGTTTTTGTATGCTTCGGTGGTGTTGTCCAGTGTATTTGTTTCAACTGAAGGAACTCTCAGCAATTCATGTAAGACATGTCTAGTTGTGATGAATTCCTACAGTTTTTATTTATATAGGGAGGTCTTATTGCTCCTTCATTTTTGAAGTTGGTTATGCTAAATATAGCATTCTAAGTTGGTGGGGTTTTTTTCTTTCAGCACTTTGAGTATATTATCCCACTGCCTTCTAGTCTGCCGTGCTTCTGCTAAAAAACCTGCTGACAATCTCATGGGGATTTCCTTGCATATGATAAGAACTTTTCTTCTTATGCTTTCAAGATTTTCCTTTTGTTTTTGATTTTCGACAGTTTGATTATAATGTGTCTCTTTATGAGCTTCTTTGGGTTCATATTATTGGATTTATTTAAGCTTCTTGAATTTGAATTTCCATTTCTTTCCTCCAACTTGGGAAATTTTTGACCATTATTTCTTCAAGTAAGCTCTCTGTTCCATTCTCTCTACTCTATTCTATCTCTGTCTCTCTCTCTCTCTCTCTCTCCCTCTCTCTCTCTCTCCCCGCCCCTTCTTAAATTCCCATAATGTGTACATCAGTCCACTTGAATGTGTTTGTAAGGCTCCTAGGCCCTCTTCTTTTTGTTCCTCTGACTCAATAATTTCAAGTGACCTATTTTCAAGTTCACTGACTCTTTCTTCTGCTTGGCCAAGTCTGTTGTTGACACTCTGTAATGAATTTTTCAAAACAATTATCATATACTTCAGATCTAGAATTGTTTCTTTTTAATAATTTCAAACTCTGTTGATATTCTCATTTTGTTCATGCATCATTTCCCTAATTTTGTTTAGTTTTCTATTTGTATTCTCTAATATATTGAGTTTCTTTAAGATGATTATTTTGAACTCTTCATCAGGTAATACACAGATTTCTGTTTCTTTAACTCTTTTCCCATTTAGAATAAAAAGTACAGCTCGCTTCCAGTGCTCCTTTAATTTTACATAAACACACTTTTTGAGGCTGAAGAAAGTTTGACTGGTTTTCAATGTGAAAATAAAATATGAAAACTGTTTCTGGAGTTATTTCTGGACAGAACTAACATCAGAATAGTCTATTTCAGAAAAAAGTAAATTCACTAAATGAATCCTCAGCCAACAACTGTACAAGAATGATGTTAACTTCACACGTAGGAATGCTATGTTTTCTAGGATAAGACATTTTCAGTGATGGAGAATTACTATATTTTGTAAATGGAAATACCACTACTAAAACCAGAATGCTAGAAATAGAATGATATCTTTTATTTCCAAAGTCAATATACTAGAGTGATACAACAATAATAATAAAAGAGATATTTTGAGGCAAAGTTATCTTGGCATAAATGTTATAGCTGCAAGTGCTGCCAGTGAGTATTCTTGGGGCAAGTAGGAAAAGGGTTAAAATCAGTTACTAGATTTTTTTTTTTTTTTTTTTTTGTCTCTTTGACTGGGCCATGTTTCCCTGTCTCTTTGTATGCTTTATTTTTGTTGACTTTAATGTGAAAAAGTAGTCACATCCTTATGGACTGACTTTGTACAGGGGACATTTTTCATAAATCAGCCCGGGTAGAGATTCTAACAGCCTCTCAAACCTTTTATGGGAATTTGTCTTCTCTGGGCTTGTGCATGTAATTCCTAACTAGTGAAGTTTTCCAGTTTCTTTTTCAGGAACTTGTAGTATCTGGCTGCCTCTAGTATCTGTCTGAAATACTGCAGGTTCTCTGATGCTACAAGCCACTGAAATATATTTTGCTCTCAGTGGCACCCAAGTATCCAAAGTATGCCAGATCTCTATCAGATGATACAGAAACTACTCCCTTGAGCAGCCGCTATAACGTATATCCAGAACATTGTGTATATCTTCCACTCTTTTCCTTCCCTCAAAAAGGTGAAGCCATGAGTTGCACTTTTCCTCCTAATTGTGAGCTGTGCCAGCTTGGAAAAAGGACTTACGTGGCTGAAACGCCCTGCTTTTCTTACCCATTTCAATGTGACCATTCTTGGCTTTGAGCTTGTCTGGGGTACTGTGACTTCCTAAACGGTTTCTGAAGTTGTCTTAATGGCTTTTTGGACCATATATTGTTGTAAAGTGAGTGTGCCTGTGGAGAACAAAGTCTAGGGCTTCCTATTCTGTCACCTTGTTGATGTCACTCTCAATTAATTCTTTTTTATAGTTTTTTGTTTTCTGTCTTTTTACTCCCAAATTGTCTATGCTATTATATTTGAAGTGAGTGTATTGCAGATAACATATAGTTGGTCATGTTTTTAACCCACTCTGTCAATCTCTATATCTGAATGGAAGTATTTAGACCATTTCTATTTAATATAATTATTGATATATTAGGGCTTCAGTATACCATATAATTTTTTCTGTTTCCTTTTTTTCTGCCTTCCTGTTACTTGAATTATTATAGTGCTTCCATTTTGATGTGTCAGTAGTGTTTTTAAGTGTACCTCTGCATAATTTTTACAGTTTTTTTAGGTATTACATTGTACTACAACTTATCACATTCTATGAGTGTCATCTGATTACCAGTTCAAGATATATAAAAGCCTTGACTCTTTTTACATCCTTTTACCCTCTCCTATTTATAATTGTGTTAAATATCTCCTTTATACACATTTAGAACCACACCAGACAATGTGATTATAGTAACATCAGACACTGTTACTATAATCTTTGCTTCAACCATAAAATATACATTTAAAAATCCAAGAGATGGAAAGCCTATTGTATTTATCCATACTTTTGTTATTGCATTATTTCTTCCTTCTTGATGAACCAAGGTTCATTTCCTTTCTGCATAGGGAACTTCCTTTAGCTACTTTTTTAACGGTAGATTTGGTGTTGAAAAATTCTTAGTTTATTGCATCTGGAAATGATGGATTTTGATCTTGATTTGGCCTTAATTCTTGAAGGATATTTTCATTGGGTATAGGATTCAGGATTGATAGTTCCTTTCTTTCAGTACTTGAAAAATACTCATTTTTCCTTTTGGCAGGCAGGGTTTCTGATGAAAAATCTGCTGTCATTCAAATTGGTTTGGCCCTATAGGTTAGATGTCAATTCTCTATTGTGGCTTTCCAGATTTTTTTCTTTTAGTGTTTACTGTTCAGAAGTTTGACGATAATTTATCTTGGTATAGATTTATTGGGGTTTGCTCGGCTTCTGGAATCTGAAGGTTCATGTTGTTTTGCTAAATTTGATAAGTCTTCAGCCATTACTTCCTTAATACTTTGCAGTCCCACCCTCTTTCTTCTCTCCTTCCTCATTTATTTCTGTTGACACAGGGAAGGGGATAGGGAGTGGTAGCTACTCATTATTGCTAGGCAGTGGTGAGAATTCCAGCTCCCCACTGACACCACAGGGGAGGGGTTTCACCCACCATGATTCAAAGCCTAGTTCCCTACTCTGCTTTATCTGACACTCTGGGGAAGGTGGGGTACCTCATTATACCCTGATGAGGGTGAAAGTCTAAGCTCTCCACTTGGCGTTTACTGGAGTGAGTTGGGGTGGGGCCACAGTTGTGTGTGTGGGAGGAAGTTGTGTGTGTGTGTGTGTTGTTGTTAAACCTAAAAAGAGAGATTATTTTCTAAATGTTTTCTGTCTTGATACACTGCCGCTTTCTTCATTCCATGGTTAAAGAGAGCCAGATTTTGTTGGGATTTTTAATTTGTGTTCATCCTCAGTTCTAGGTTACTATCTTCTTTAGCTCTAATTCTAGGATATATGAGGCAGAAAGAAAACTTAAGGAACTGACTTCCATGCCATTCTCTAAGACTTAGGGGTCCTACCTGGTCTGACGCTTCTTCACATTTCCCAGTCATCTTATGTTTGTCTTATATGTAATATCCAGAGTTTTTAGTTGTTTAGTGGGAAGAATAGGAAAAAATATATTTACTCTATCTTCCCATTAGCAGATCCCTTAATTACTTTTTAAATCTCATATTTATCATTAGCTATGTCTCTATTTTTGTTCCTAATATTAAAACATCAAGTGGGTTGTCATACAAAGAAGTGTTATTTCTGGTGCTGTAAGTTTTGAGAAATATTTAAAATAACCATCTCGTACAGATAAAGAGCAGTGATTCCTAAATTTCGCAGAGTTTGTAAGGGCCTTTGTAAAGCTAATATTCTGTGATTTCCAGTGAAGACTAATATCTCATGACTTCCCCACTTTGACCTTCTCCTGGTGATATAATCTATGCTTTCTTTTTTGTTATTATGTTTCTAATGGTTTGATTATATCCTCTGTCAAGATGAGAATCTTTGGGTAGAAGCTATTTCTTATATTTTTACTTTTACTTAAACTATTATTCTGCATAGAACACAATTATGGAAAAGTATCAAGACTCAGTAAACATCTTTTTGTTGATGAACTAATAACTCACAAAACACATCTACTTACCCAGTAATAATAATTTCTGGATATGTTTGTGCTCCAAGGTTCCAAGCTCCTCCACTGATTGGCCATTCCTAAATAGATTATCCAGAAAGAATACATACACACGTTTAAATGGCTTAGAAATTTAAAATGAAAATAGCTTAAAATAATGATAAAAAGTTCACTTAAACAAAAATAACTGTAAAATAATCAAGAATGAAGTGTGTTGCTGTCTTTTAATTCTTTCATTGAACAAACACCTCTAAATGCACAATTCCATCTCCCTTAAAAATACAGATTTTAATCAATCTTACCATTTATATAAACAAATCAAGGAAGTATTTTTAATTGTACAAATACAGTGTTGCTACATGTGTCATATAGTCTGTGTACCACCAAACTGTGGGGCCATTTAACATAGAAGCTATGTAAATACTGTCTCTTGAAGTTGTCCATCCCAACAGCCCTGGGAGAATAACAGAAATCATAACAGATAATCTGTTACAATTGTAAATAGTTTAATCTTGTAGTAAACTATAACAAAAAATTCTAGGATGTTATTTAACAAATAACTTTTAATATGTTTCCTAAACCATTAATTAATTAATTAATTAATTGATTAATTATAAACTAGGAAGACCTGAGTCTTTTTATTTTCTTAAAACATATTTTTTCATCTAAAATAAAGGTTACATCTTACGACTCAAATATATATTAGTATAAGTACATACTTAGTATATAAATGTACATAATAGATAAGTATATCTTAGTATATAATTATATACCTTCTGTATAAGAAATTATATTCCTATAGGCTTAAAGCTATGTAGCATTTAGAAAATTTGAATTTAAGAAGTTATGTCTTTAATAGATGTTGGCTTATAACTTAAAAAGAATTTAGTTAAGTCCTCCTATATGGAATGTAAGAAAATAAAGTAATGGGAAAAAGTATGATCATGTGATATGAATACAAGAAAAGTTATTTATAATTTCTACTTTTACCTTATTACTGTATCCTTGTTTTTTATGCTTGACTCCTATAGAATACAGTACTAGAATCAAATCCGGAGGACAATCTGCAAAGTATGCTGTGCATGTAACTGGTGATTCATGAATGTCCATGGGATATGGATTTTCAAAGATTGGAAAACTAATAGATAAAGACAATATATCAGTGTTATTTTACAAAGAAAAAATAGAAAATAATTTTGATAAAGTAAGCCCTAAAATGTCTCTAAACATTACTATAAATTTTGCTTGTTTTTTAAGTACCATAAAACAAGAATTGTATGAACAAAAATGCTCTTTTTGTAATAGTAATTTATAAAATGTAATATTAATAGTAGTAAAATTTTACTCAAGCTCAAAATTTACTTCTCATAATTCTAACATTCCACAGTGGCATTGCTTTGCTAATATAGATACAATGAATTCTATTAATCTGAAACTATTATATAACAAGTTTACTTAGTTAATTCATTAAAAATAAAGTAAGCACTTTACCTATATACAATGGTAAATATTTATTTAGTATCCTTATAAATATTAAAATATAAGTAAATTTTGATTTTCTTTCAATGGGAGTGCTATGGTTTGGATGTATGTCCCCTCCAAATCTCATCTTGAAATTTAGTCTCCAGTGTTGGAGGTGGAGCCTAATGAGAGGTGTTTGGCTTATGGGGCAGATCCTTCATGAATTGATTAATGTCCTGTCTTGGAGGTGAATGAGTTCTCCCTTTTTGTTCCTGTGAGGGCTGGTTGTTAAAAAGAGCCTGGAGCCTCCTCCTTCTCACTTGTTTCTTCTTTCATCATGTAATCTCTGCACACACCAGCTCAGCTCCCCTTCACCTTTCACCATGAACGAAAACAGCTGAGGTTCTCACCACATACAGATGCCCAATCTTGTAAACAAAATAAACCTTTTTTTTTTTTTTTTTAAATTACTAGCTTCAGGTATTCCTTTATAGTAACACAAAATAGACTAAGACAGAAAATTAGTACTGAGGAGCGGGGTATTGCTATAAAGATACCTGAAATTGTGGAAGCACTTTAGAAAAGAGTGATGGGTAGAGGTTGGAAGAGTTTGGAGAGCTCAGAAGATAAAAAGATGAGGGAAAGTTTGGAACTTCTTAGAGATTGGTTAAGTAGTTGTAACCAAAATACTGAAAGAAATACGGGCAGAAAAGGCCATGCTAATGAGGTCTCAGACAGAAATTAGGAACTTATTGGAACTGGAGCAAATATCCCCATTGTTGCACTGTAGCAAAGAACCTGGCTGCATTGTTGCACTGTAGCAAAGAATTTGGCTGCATTATGGAAGGCTAACCTTAAGAGTGATGACCTAGAGTATCTGGAAGAAAAAAATTCTAAGCAGCAAAGTGCTCAAGAAGTGGCATTGTTACTTTTAACAGCTTACACTAAATTATGTCCACAATGGAATCACCTAAAGGAAGAATCTATAATTAAAAGGGATGCAGAGCATTAACATTTGAAAAATTTGCAGCCTGGCCATGTGGTAGTAAAGAAAAGAGTGTTTTCAGGAGAGGAATCTAAGCAACTACTTGCTAAAGAGATTAGCATGACCAGTAAGAGAGCAAGGTATTAATAGTCAAGACAACGGACAAAAGGCGTTTCAGAAATCTTTGAGGCCACCCATCCCATCACAGTCACAGGAGCCTAGGAGAACAGAATGGTTTTGGGGGACAAGTCTAGGGCACCACTGCCCTGTGCCCCTTTGGGTCACTGTTCCTCACATTCCTACAACTCCAGCTCCCACTATGTCTCAAATGGACCCAGCCACTGCTGGGGTTGCTGCTCCAGAGGGCACAAGCCATAGCCTTGGTGGCATCCACATGGTGTTAAGTCTGCAGGCACCCAGAACATAAGAGCCATGGAGGCTTGGAAGCTGCCCCCTAGATATCAGAGGATATATCAAAAAGCCTGGGTGCCCATGCTGAAACCTGCCACATAGGCAGAGCCACCAGCAGTGTGCAACCTCAGTCTGGAAAAGCCTCAGGCATTCAACTCCAACATATGAAAGCAGCCACATGGGCTGTGCGCAGCAAAAACATGGGGACAGGACTGCCAAGGCCTTGCGAGCCCACCCCTTGCACCAGTGTTCCCAGGATGCAGGACATGGAGTCAAAGAAGATTATTTTGGAGCTTTAAGATTTAATGTCTACTCTGCTGTGTTTTAAAGCTGCATGAGACTTGTTACACCTTTCTACTGGAATGGAAATGTTTACCCAACACCTATACAACCATTGTTACCTTGGAAGTTAAGAACTTGTTTCATATTTTATAAGCTTACAGCTGAAAGTAACTTACTTTGTGTCTCAGATGAGACTTTGGACTTTGAACTTTTGAATGGATGTTAAAATGAATTAAGACTTTTGAGACTATTGGAAAGGAATGATTGTATCTTATACGTGAGGACATGAGTTTTGGGGATTCAGGTGAAGAATGCTATGATCGGGATGGTTTTCCCCTTCACAGGGGCAGATTCCTCATGAATAGATTAATGTCTTCCCTTAAGGACGAGTTCCCATTCTTAGTTCCCATGAGAGCTGGTTGTTTAAAAAAGCCTGAAACC
This sequence comes from Hylobates moloch, assembly GCF_009828535.3. Lineage (NCBI taxonomy): Eukaryota > Metazoa > Chordata > Mammalia > Primates > Hylobatidae > Hylobates > Hylobates moloch. The sequence continues at coordinate 40,536,052 of NW_026652279.1, forward strand.
TGTCCCCTCTCTCTCTTTCTTTCTCACCATGTGATTTCTGCATATTCTGACTTCCCTTCACGTTCTGAGATGAGTAGAAACAGCCCGAGACCCTCAACAGATGCAGACACTCAACCTTGGACTTTCCAGACATCAGAATTGTGAGCCAAACAAATAATTTTTCTTTATAAATTATCTAACCTTGAGTATTCCTTTACAACAATATAAAAGGGACTAAGACAAAGAGGTAATATATAGGAAACTTTTAAATTTTTTTGCAGGAATAATGAAAAGATGTGTGGCATATGTAGGTTTGTGCGTATGTGACTGTGTATATCTAAAAGATCATTTCCTATGTAAACTACAGAACATAGTTGGAATGAAGACTTATGGATGTAATAACTTTCATATCCTCAAGCCTACTATAACCTTAAAAAGGAAATGAGTAAAGAATCAAATCAAAAATTCCTGTAGCTATTTAGAACATCATATGTACAAGGCACTATACTAGGAGGAAATTAGTATTATTCTACGCTATATCTGTTCCAGCTCTGTGTCATCCTATAACTTCTGACACACTGTGTTTTTTTAGGGTAGGAGGTGCTTGTTACAAAACAGTTTTTTGCCATATTATTAGGAACTTAATTAAAAAATTAGGAGTTTAGTCCAATCTCCAGAGAATACAGTGTGTGTGTGTGTGTGTGTGTGTGTGTGTGTGTGTGTGTGTGTGTGTGTGTGTGTGTGTGTGTGTGTGTGTGTGTGTGTGTGTGTGTGTGTGTTCTGGCAGGAGTTCTCTTTCTACCAATCTAAAATGTTGCAGATAGTATCCCAAATAAGAATAGTTATATATGCAAAATCAGGTAAAGGAACAATTCATGTCTAGTTAAGTGACAAGTAGGTTAAACTAGAGGTACCAGAGGTTAAACTAGATATATCAGAGATTCTCTGTTTCAGAGTAGAAATTATTAATATTTCTAAGATTACAGAGTTAGAAGATAAATGGATCCCTTTGAAGACCAGGCCTACAATTTAGAATTTGATAATAGCAAGAGGTAACGATAATAGGCTCCTGACAAAAAGAAATATTGTGAAAATTTTTCAGAAAAATTATTTTAGTACATTGGCAAAGAGTAGGCAAAAAGATATTAAAAAAAGAAATAATAACTAAAAATTTACTAGAGAAATTTAGACATAAAGAAATCAATAATAGAAATAATTTGTAAACCCTAATGCTTGCCTTTGGGTTGGGGATTAAATGGAAAGAAAAAGATCAAAAGAAAAAAAATTGAAAAAGATTCCAAAGTTACAACTTGTTTAACATTCAATATAGCTGAGAGGTAACTATTTGGAGGGAAAGAGAACATACTCGGTTTCTGACATATTAAATTTCATGTAATAATCAGTGAAATGGGAAGGCCACATAGATTTTAATACATGCTAAAGAAGGTAAATGTTAGATGAAAACTTGCAAACAAAATGTTAATTCACATACTTACATAGGGTAATGAAAAGCACAAGAATGTATGTATACATAAAATGGTAACTTTTATGTTATACATAGTCTATCACAATAAAACAAAATTTAAATGAAAGTATATATATATATATATATATATACTGAAGAAAGTGGGCATGAAAGGTAAAGCATAATGGGCCTGCAAAGATGTTAGATACACAAAGTGTGAGTAACCAACAAATATGATGTAGAAAGAAGAGTTGAGTATCAATGAGATTAGAAGAGTACGTTTTAATAAGACTCACATTAGAAATTCTTAGAGGAATAAGCATAAATCCTTACATCTACACAAAAAGTGTAATGTTGATAAATAGGGCAGCTAAGCAGAATTCCCAGTTAGGATGATTTTATGGCCCAAATCCTACATCCCTTTCAAAATACTGAGAACAATATCTGCAAATTAGTATGAGGAAGAACCCTGGATCTTACATTTACAAACAACTTGAAGAGTAGAATTCGGACTGATTTATTCAACAAAAATTTATTGAGAGCTAACTCCATGTGGAGACAGAGCCCCTCCTGCATGGAGCCTACAGCCTAGTGGGGAGACAATCTTTAAGCAACAGCAAATAGAAAATTGTATCTGTGTCAAAAGCTATGAAGAGAGAAATGTGGGAGGTATGAGAGCCCATACTAGGATATGTGACCAAATTATATAGATAATGATTTTTTTTAAATAAGGAAGTGATATCTGACTTGAGAATCTTACAGATAAGATATTAATAAGAAGAAAAAATGAAGAGAAAGTTATTCCAGGCCAAGGAGAGACAACTTACAAAATTGTGTTACAAATATATGAGGCTAAAAGATCAGTGGGTGAAGAACATATAATGATGGAAATTATTTTCATGCTATTACCATAATAATAAAAATGTATAGTTAGATTTTTACGACAATGTAAAGGAGTGGAGAGCACCACTATTATAGCATTATTCTACACTTGTTTCAATTGCCTGTAACATAATGAAAAAGGAAAAAAAGTAAAAGAAGGCCCCTGTCTTCTCTGCCCCTGAGATTCTGGTCTTCCGTGTTGTCTGCAGCACTAGTGCAATAATACTTTCATCATGTGTCATTTTCCATTACTCAGCTATCACATTGTACAAGTTTTCATAATGATTTTCTTTAAGGAAACAACAAAAATGTGATCAATTTTATGTGTCCTGAGTCTCCAATGCTTCTGTCCAAACATCAGGTGCTGCCTTTAAGTTGTCTCACAATTTTCTCAGTGTTTCCCAAATTCTCCTGGTTTCATTTTCACCATTGAACCAAAGTGCATTTCTGTAATTCTAGCAAACCAATATTCACACAAAGAATATTTCCTATCTAAAGAATACAAATGCCAATAATCTAAAATAAATAGAGTTTAAAAGTGTTAATCTGTACATGGATAACTTACTTGCTTTGTGTCAGATCAACTACAATGAGATCTTTCTCCAGAAGTACTACGACAGCATAGGGCTCTTGAAATTCTACAAGTAAAAATAAAACATGAAAAGTTTTCATATTGTATATACTATAAAATCAGCAAAACTGCAGTTCCTTTATCCCTATACAAATATTATTTAAATGATGTGAGAAGACCAAACTATATGCCAAAGTAAGAAGTCACAAAAAGCACTTAAAAAAAGTTGTGCTTCTCAGATTTAATATTAAGATCACCAGAAAGAACAAGAAACAAATTAAAAGTAGCGTAGTATAGAGTTAAATATATCTCAATAATCATGGAGTGATTATAATATTGGATTATGTGAAGACAGTGAATCTGTCACCTGATCTCACAAACATTTATCTTATTCTTCCATAACCTTTGTATTTTAGATCTGATTTTATGCCTACAAGGAGATGTACTGAGGGAATAGTATCTCTGCTTCTCTGGGATATGACATATATTCACATCTGTATAAGAGCAACACCGCTTATAATAAAAAGTTTACTTTCAATTCAATGTAATTTGAAATATATTTATAGGTTGTGTAACCATATCATATCAATCTGGTTCAACTTTTACATAACAAAGCTCTTCAGTTGCCATGGACACCCAGATTGAAGGCCACGTAACCTGAACATGCCAAGATAAGCCAAGCATGCAACCACAGGTAGAACCTAAGTGCCCAGAACAAAGAACAGGGACTAAAATTAAGAAGCATACATTGCATGGTAGGCTGCAGGATCCAATCAGATAGAGCCCTGGTATCACACCAGGGAAGGATCCAGTCAGAGCATACCTCCTGGCATCATCCTATGGCAAGATCAAATCAGATCATGCCTCATTACCCTCTGACTATAAAACCTTCCCCAGTCCCCAGCTTGGGGAGACAGATTTGAGCTCTGTCTCCTTGCCAGTTCACTCACGATAAACCTTTCTTGCTGCAAAAACCTGGCGCTTCAGTGTTTGGCTTTCCATTGTGCATGCGCAAATGGACCCAGTTTAGTTCAATAACAAAGTTGGTGACCCAGATCAGACTTCTCTAAATCCTTTCAGGACAGTTTTGTCTGGGGCTCACCAGCTCCATATCCGGGATGGGATCCACCTGAGGGTCTGAGCAGCCATCCAGGTGTTTTACTCAGTGATGTGCTCTTGGTTCCTGTCTCCCCAGCATGGCGCTGCTAACTTTTGGTGCTTTTACTCTCATTTTTGCAGCAAAGAGAAGTTTTGAATTTTGGAACACATTTTTTTTCCTCTTTTTTATTTTTATTTTGTGGTGAATTAATCTCTGTACATGTGACCAACTCTCGCCTCCTTTCTTATCAACTTCCACTAGGGAGCCTTGTCAACCTCCACAAGGGGGCTTTGTTAGGGGATTTCAACTTTGATTGAAAGAAGAATAAGGGGGTATGCTCACGTGGCACTCTTGATTATAAATTTGACTAGGAACTTGACTGGGAACTTGGAACTTGGATGTGTATATGTATACGTGTCAAGTTTACGGTTTGTCTAGTCACTTGTTTAATGTTGTTAAGACCACTCAGCAAACCCTGAAGGAGCTGCCAGTGGCAGCCAAGGAGGCCTGACTCAGGGTCGCTGTCTATTCCAGTCAACTAGACTGAGTAAATTATTTGCTTGATTATCGGCTGGAGGTCAACCTTCCCCATCCAGAATGGACTAAAGATATCTGAAGTTTGCAGGGACAAGTTTGAGCCTTGTCTGTTTGCTCCTATTGAGGGGATCAAACTCAGAGTCCAAAATGCTGTGGTTTGTCTTGTTTGATTGGCTTTTTCTGTTTCTGTTTGTATTCTGATATTAGCAGTAATATTTGGCTTAAGCAGCAGCTAATATTTTGATGGCACAGAAACAGCCTAATTAGAAAATTATTTAATTGAGGGACTACATTGCTCCCTCCAGCCCTTTTAGGTACTCCTAGGTGACTAGGGTATACCCAACCCACTGGGTGATTCACTGGGAAGGAATCTCCATAAAGTACCACATTACAGACCCAAAATGTATATATCTCTTTCTAGTACAGGGCCTTGCTCTAGCCATCTGAGATAAACTTCCAAGCAAAATGGGGAATGTTAATTGTAGCAGGACTCCAGCAGCACAAGCCATGAAGGTACAACAGTGGCCAAAGAAAATGCTTCTTCCTTTCTTGTGGTCCTTAAAGCCTTCAGGCAATACACTGACATTAACCCTGAACACCCAGGTAACCTGAGAGTTTTATCAGTCAGAGTGCCCCTGGCATAAGAGGAAAACTACAAAAAGTAGAAAAGGTGTTGGGAATATCAATATCTCAAGTAGTCGAGACTGCCTTTAAGGCATTTAATCATCTTATTCAAGTCCAGGAAGGGCAAAAGCAATGCGACATGAGACAATAAGCTATGCTGCTTGCTGTGGCTCTTGGCCACAACCAGTCGAGGTGCAAGATGGAGCATGCTAGGAAAAACAAATGGCCGTGGGTAAGACCCCTAGGGATCCCACTGCTGGCCAAAATGGCCGTACACTCTTGAGGCCACGATGTGCATATTATAAACAAGAGGACCATTGGAAATGGGAGTGCCCTAACCATCCCAGGCAGGTGGAGAAAGAAGCTGCCCATCAATCAGCCCACCAGATACCAGTTTCTGATAGTCATTAAAAATAATGGGACTGGGGATCCTCTATGATCTAGGAACCTTAGGTAATAACGAATGTAGAAAAGAGACTTATGGGCTCTCTAATTGATTCTAGAGCCAACCTTCTTCCACTAGCTCCTCTTTTCCTGCCGATCCGCCTGACTACTTTGCTACTCTGGTTTCTCTAAAATTCAGTAAGGGGCTTCAGCCACATGAACAGAAAAATTTAAACTAAAATTGTTAGTTTAACAGTGACGAAGTTTGAATCTAACTATCCCTTTTAACTAGTGAATTATGCCTGACATATGGCTAAGGCTTTAAAAATTAAAGCTACATGATCATTATTTGTATCTGGCTGCATGTACAAGTCTGGTTGTATTTGTCTATGGTACCAAATCGGCTTATAAATAGATGAGTACTCATAAATTAAGCAAATAAGACCAGGCACTTTTCAAGTTCATGTTTGACTTAGAAATCTTTTGGCAAATGGGACTAGTCTGAGATTGTCGATTTGATGGGAATGCCTGTGTCCTCTGAATTATTTGACTTTAAGGTCATTACTTTTATAATATTTGCCTGATATAGACAAATACAACCAAACTTGTATCTGGCTGCATGTACAAGTCTGATTGTATTTGTCTGTGGTACCAAATTGGCTTATAAATAGATGAGTACTCATAAATTAAGCAAATAAGACCAGACACTTTTCAAGTTCACGCTTGACTTAGAGATCTTTTGGCAAACGGGACTAGTCTAAGGTTGTCAGTTTGATGGGAATGCCTGTGTCCTCTGAATTATTTGACTTTAAGGTCATTACTTTTATAATATTTGCCTGATATGCAGTTATATAAAATAATTAATAGATAAATAATTTGGAATGATGACTAGTTTGTCTATTATCTTAGTTTTCATAAGTAATCTCAGCACACTGATAAAAATAAATAAATAAAGGTAAATGAGATAAATAGCTAAAATTTTTATGTAATTTGAAATCCTAAATTATAGATACTCATTAAATGTACAAGTCATTTTCAAATATGATAAAAACTGAAACAAACTGCTGAACATAAATAGGGTTGCCCTTGGCTTCTTAAATTTAATACAAAGACTAGAAAGACTAAGAGAAAGACTAAATATGCATAAAAATATGTTATAAGGAAATATGTTTTTCTGACAATTATAAAATGGCTCTTGGCCACGCATGGTGGCTCACGCCTATAATCTCAGCACTTTGGGAGGCTAAGGTGGGAGGATTGTTTGAGGCCAGAAGTTTGAGACCATCCTGGGTAACAAGGCAAGACTACATCTCTACAAAAAATAAAATAATTAGCCAGGTATGGTGACACACACTTGGAGTTTCAGCTACTTGGGAGGCTGAGGTGAGAGGACTGCTTGAACCCAGGAGTTTGAGGCTGCAGTGAGCCATGATCATGCCACTGCACTCTAGCCTGGGCAAAAGGGCAAGACCCTGTCTCTAAAAAAAATTTAAAAATGAAAAATAAAAATAAAATGGTTCTTATCTGTTAAATAATGATATGTAACAGGCAATTCAAGATTTTGTGCTTTCTATGTTTTTAATACAATTTAAGGTTACTAGAAGCTAAAAATTCCAATTGATATATAATTCTGCATATAAAGTATGCCAAAGTAAGGTGTGTTTAATAGGAGAAAAAAATTATAAGAGAAAAAATGTCTTTTATTGAGAAAAAATAATTTTTTCTAATTCAAAGGTTATTTAAAGGGAGTGTCAAAATGTGGATTTAGGAAGGAAACAGAAACAAGATAGAAAGGAACTGTAAGTGGGAGAGACAGAAAGAGATGTAAGGAGAGTTATAGATATAAAGATAAGAGAATAATTTTGCATGAGAAAGTCTTGCATGGTAAATCTTTTTCCTAGAGTGATGTAACTGGTTACTTAAGAAGAAAGAGGAAGTATAGAGTGAGGCATGTGTCTGAATTATTTCATGTAACCAGAACTTCATAAGCTCTTGCTAAGAATCACATATTCCCTGCTCAAGGAATATATGAGCCTAGGAAACACAGATTCTGTGTTTTACCAAGAAAACTTCCTGTACTTCATGCTGTCCCTGTTGGGTTTTGACTACTTCAGAAACCTGAACTTTACAAGGGTTAAGTTTTTTACATCCATGTAACTTTCTGTATTGCTTTTGAAATCTTCTGATTTTTACTCTTACTTTGGCTGAATAAGTAACTATTATTTAGCAGTGAACTACCATTCCATTAAAGAAAGTAGTTTTTGAAATTTTTGACATCTTTGGCAGGTCTCTTCAGGACCCAAATCTTAAATTAAGCCTTTTGGCCTAAAATTAATTTTACAATTTTCCACATAGGCCCCCTGAAGAGGCTCAAAGGGTTTATCTCTCATCTTGCACAGATATTAAATGATTAGGTTTATTTGGTAAATAATACAGGAAGTGCTGTCAAATAATGAATGGTGTTTAACTTCCCTTAAGTTATATTTGTGTGCTTTATTAAAAAGTGTAAAATTGTATAGGATTCCTAAAATTCTGATATGCCAAGATATGTGTCATAATAATGATTATTATGTTAAATGATTATATGCCACCAAAATATCTAAATTGCCTTGTCAATTGAAAATTCTCATCATATCTTTGGCTATGGTTGTTCTGGGGTTTTGTCATCCACAGTTATTGTTTTAAATTCTTCTCTAGGAGTATTTGCAATGGGCTATAGTCCAAAATTGCTAATCAAAATAAGGAAAAAAAATTTTTTTGAAACACAGTCTTACTGTGTTCCCCAGGCTGGAATACAGTGGTGCAATCATAGCTCGCTGCAGCTTCCATCTCCTGGGCTCAAGCTTGATCCTCCTACCTCAGCCTCTGGAGTAGCTAAGACTACAGGCATGTACCACTATACCCAGATAATTTTTTTGACTTTTAGTAGAGACAGATCTTGCTATGTTGTGCAGGCTGGTCTTGAAATCCTGAGCTCAAGCTATTCTCCCACACAGCCTCCCAAAGTGCTGGGATTACAGGTGTGAGCCACTGTACCTGGCCAACCAAACAGAATTATTTAAATGAAATTAAATAATTGATAAGGACAATGTTTTTGTTGCTTAAATGTTTTGTTTTCCAAATTCAAGGAAATTTTCTGACATAAGCTATCTATAGTTTGCAATATTTTGGTAAAGTATCCTCTACTGAACAAAGGTGGAAGCGTTTGCTTTTTCTCCCTACTTGATTCCTTAAAATTCAGAAGCTATAAATGAGTATTCTTATTTTTATTTATATACGTTAAATAAAAATCTTATCTCTCTTGAAAGCAGGATACAATTGGGAACATTGGTTACATTACCAAGGTATATACTGAAATGTTATGTGTAAGAATGTGCCTAAAATGCCTGTCTTCAAGAGTTCCTAGCTTTATGGTGAGTAAGTAAAAACTATCACTTCCTGGTAGGCCCAAGAACCTTAAGACTATAAGTAAAATCTAATGCCTGACTTGGTCTGGCCATCTAGCTTCAAGAGGTTCTAATATCTGACATTGCTTATATGATCAATGTGGAGAGGAAAAGTTATGCTTCTAAGAAAAGCAAAAGTGTATCTGTTATTAGATTGTAACAATCTATCTGTTATTAGATTGTAACATTGTGCATTTGCCCTAAAGTCCTTGTTATTTGGCTATATTGGGCTATATTGAGAATGTTTGGACTAGATTCTGAATTCTCCTAAGATCCTCTAACATTTGGTTATAACTAAATCCTGATGGGGTCCCCTAGCCCTCTTTCCCCAGTCCAGACTAGGGATGCCCTGGGGACATTCAGGGGATTTCCCCTTTTAAAATCTAACCAACTAGGTGAATTAAAATATCAGAATTGGACACAAACCGTACCTATAGGATACTATAGTCTCCTTGTCTCAAAGAAGTTGATGTTGTCTCTTCTTTTGTAAAAGCCACAATGAAAATAGTAACAGGGTCCCCCTCACTGTCTGTGTTCCACACTCTAATGGGGCTCTCCTCAATTCACATCACAAGAAGTCTAGCAAACTATGCAGTTCTTTTTCTATCCTCACCTCTCCTTACCATGACCCAATATAACTTGCTTAATTCTGCCACTTTACTTATCTTTCCTGATGTCAGGTCTGTCCAACAGGCAGAACTGCATGCTCTTACTAGACATGTCCTTTAGCCAAAGGTAAAATGGCCAATTATTTATACAGATGGCAAGCATGCCTTGGGATAGCTCACAACCTTAGTATCTGTGTGAAATATGTCCACAATACCATATTGGAAAACCATTTCATGCCTTCATGGACCACTTCACATTACCAAAAAGTCTCTTTGAGGCATGGCAACAATATTTTTTCCAGCTCCCTGTCTCTCAAGGATATCAGTATGTACTAGTTACAGTTTGCATGTTTTAGCATTGCATTGAAGCCTTCCATTGTCAACAGGCCACAGCCATGGCAGTAGTTAAGGCCTTGTTGGAAAATTTATACCAACCTGAGAAGTCTCTCAAGGGCTTTATAATGCACGAGGAACTCATTTTACAGGGCAAATTATTAAAAATATTTGTATAATTTGGCCTATTTATCAACATCTCCATTGTGCTTACCACCTCTAGTCCTCTGGACTGATGAAACAGACCAAGGGAATAATAAAAGCCCAACTGGCAAAGATTTGTGGTGTGGCATTTAGCCTGCCATGGCCCAAGGCCTTTTCTTTAGTCCTCCTTAACCCTAGCATGCTTTCAATGTTCCTTCATAGAGTTCTAAATTCATCTAGATGGTCAGGGTAGCCAACACATTTGTGGTAGTCTCTAATCTTTACCGATCCCCTTCCAATTAGGACTCCTCATTAGCAGTCATTTCTGCTTGTCCCATTGGCCCCTGTACACCTCCTGGGAAAGAATTTTGTACAAATCTGCCAGGTCCATATTTCCTTCTCCCAAAAAGGGGGAAATAATATTAGCATTATCTCACCAGGAGATCTGGCCTCAGAAATGGCTTTTACCCTAATTCTCATCTCTTGAGTTGGCCTCAATAATAGTATTCACCCTCCTCTCCACGAGCTACCAGTTGTGCCCCGAGAGTCCTGGGGCACAATCCAACACCAATTATAATCCCAGAGATTACAGCTGGGGATGTACTCAAGGATGTGATTTACATGGAGAATAATCCTCTAATGAAGGAGCTAGATTAGGAAGGTTTCTGGGGTCCTGGTTTGGACTAGGTTCTGCTTGAGATGGATATATGGTCAGAAACCTTTCCGGCACTGTCAATAGAGTTAAAGTACATCTCCTAGCTTTTGACAAGTGAAAAGTTCCATCCTCATTACCACTTTCCTAAAAAACAAAGATTTTTATATATGGCTTGAAAGTGAATAGGAATGGTTACATTGCATTTATGCTTTATTGAACATTATTAGAAATTGTCCTAACATCTCTATCAACGTGCAGAAATTTATATACACACAGACCACACATTCTCAATTTCTGTTGCTCGCACATCTTCTTCCTCAAGGCTTTTCATAGGAGGCATTTTCGTAAGCTCAGCTGTTGGTCCTCTGTTATTTCTTCCTACATTCTTTCATTATTCATTTTTGTAATGCCAAAGAACACTTATATTCTGATGATTCATAAATATTTTAAGACAGTTTCTCTCTTCTTCTGTTCTCTAAACAACTCTACTCTCTCATAATCAGACTTACCTTTCTCTCTTTCCAAAAACTGCTATTACTATGCATGAAACCACGACTATTTAGCTTAAAAATTAATACATTATTTATACTCTGAACCATACAACTCAGCATTTACTTAAGGTCTTTCATTACTTAAACTTAACAAGTCATAATAATCTCACTCATCTGACCAGATTTTATGCAATTTGACATCAGAGATTAGTTTAATACTTTATCTGTATGCACAACAAGTTCTTGTAGTACTGGGGCCATAGAATCATTCAATAATTATTTGACAATTAAAAACATAAGTAAATTGTCTGTCCTAGTAACTTTGGAAATAAAGTGCTACATTGATTATTATTTAATATCAATTTATCCCATCTTTTAAATGTGAGACTAAATAATTTAAAGTAAGTTAATACACATAATAATGGAACTCACAACATATATATTTTTATAGTTTAAGAAGTATGCTCACTTAACCTTCCAGTAGTCATGTGGAGACCATGTTACTATTCTCTTTCTACAAATGATAAATAAAACTCATAAATGTAAAGTGACTTGCCCAAGGTCACCTAGCTAGTAAGTGGCAGAGCTAAATCATAACCTCACATATTCTGTCCCCAAGTCCAGTGCTCGTTCCCTTATATCTGCATATTCCCTCTTAAAAATATAGTAATGTATATACACATACTATCTTGTTGTAACATGACTCATATTTCCTTTTTTATGTTTTCACTTTTCTCACTTTTTAGATTTATTTATTTATCTATTTATTTGTTTGAGATGGAATCTCATTATGTTGCCCAGGCTGGTCTTGAACTCCTGGACTCAAACGATCTGCCTGCCTTGGCATCTCAAAGTGCTGGGATTACAGGCATGAGTCACCACACCTGGCCACATTATTAAAATATTTCATCATTATTAGATTTCATTATACAGATTGTATATTAAGTTTAGACTAGTTGTTATGTTTACAAAAAGTCTTTATATTCAGGATACTAAAAATATATAAGAATTTCTCCTCCCAAAGGCCCTTCTGACTATTCTCAAAATTTTAAAAAGTCATTAACCACACATCTGCAATACTAGAGTAATCAGAGGTGCTGCAGTTGCATCTGAAGCAAAGCCAGATGTGAAACAGATGCAGCACCACCACAGTTACAGATTACTGATATCAGGTAAGTGCTTTAACTTTGATTGGCTTTGGGATGGAATTGATGGAGCTGGTCTGAGAGAGGCTATTAAGAGACCTCAGCTTCCCCAAGTGATTTCACCCTGGACCCTTATCAGACCCTCCCAGCTCAGCTTCCACCATCTAATCAAAGTTTAAAGCACTTACCTGATATTAGAACCTGAAATGCCAGCATTGCTGTACTACATCTGTGTTATTTCCAGTTTGTCAAGTAGGTACAATTGCAGAACCTGTTCCAGCACCTGTAGCTCACAGTGTTATACCACAGTAGACATCTGCTGCCAAAACTGAAAATATTTAACCTTAATTTTGTTAGAACCTTGTCATTTCCAAAATGATTTTCAACATTAATAGTTTCATTTTAGTTACTTACCATTTGGATAGGGCGTTTCACATAAAGTTAGAAATTCAACAATAGGATGATCCATTTCAAGTACTGTAATTGCTTTTCCATGCATGATGGTTAAACTTGGTCTTCTACAAGCTTTGTCATAGGACAGCCCACCAGAGAATATTATGAATGGTTCGCTACATAGGAAAAAACATTAATGAGACTCAGAAGTCCTTTAAAATGACATAAAGTCACAGGACTGAACCTATAAAAGACAGGTTTTTGTTGTATACCATATAATATGACAGACAGCAAAAAACTTGCCTGGCTCAAAATTTCTAATTCAATAACCTACTATTCTACCATTTCCCACTTTCTAGATGTACATTCTCACATTAAATTTACTAATGGATCAGTCTAAACATGTGGGGGTAGGTTTGGGGAAAGGCAGTGAGCTTGGAGGAAGGTAGATGGGCTCACTGACTCTCAAAAGGACATCTTCACATACTTTACTTGGTTCCCAAACTCTAAATCACTATCATTGGAATATTAGTCTATGTTAGAATATCAGATTAATTAGCTGGCCTATGGGTCCTAAAATCTGTACAAGAGAAAAGAGACAAATTTTAATATAAAATGAAATGTGACAGTGGAAAGCTCAGAATGGCAGAGGGTAAAATAAGAATTCTAGATAATGGAGTTTCTGTGAAAAAAAGAGTAAAGATAAAAAGATAGAGAAAGCTAATATGTAAGAGAAGGATAGCTAATCAAAGATAAATTGCCTTTTCTATTTTACTTGTGGCCAGTCTATAAATCAGTATAAACTCCATATATCTTACTCAACTAACTTTAAACAAGATTTTTGGTCTGTTGCTTTATAAGATACAATTAGATAATAGAGTGGGGTTAAGATTCCTCTAAAACATTATAGCTATCTGAAAATTATGAAATTCTTTCACAGCTTTTCATTTTTCATTCCTCAAATCAATACTTACATATCTCTAGTGTATGTGTACAAAAGAAAAAGTGTGTCAGCAGGAAGTATTTTCAAGAAGTAAGAAGTAAATACCAAATTGAAAATATTCTTTTCTAATTTTTTTAAAGAACTAGAGGCTTTTATTGTATCGAATTATTCGAGAATATAATGCTCATCTACGGAATTCACTTACATCCTATTTGCTAAGCTGAAGAATCTACTTGTTTCTAGAAATCGCTCTGTAAGATTTCCTTTTCTCTTCCGTTTTGTACTGTGTGTGGTGCCAAACATTATCAGTGGGACATTTACTAATCTTATGCTGGCTATATAACCAAAAAGGGGGATTTTTTAACAAAGTTTCTATACAAACCTACATATAAAATGTGTGTACTATTTTCTATTTATAATTCTATCTTAATATTCTGACAAATATTTGAGTTATAAGCAAAATAAACAAAAATACTCTAACTTGTTTTACTTCAGTTGATTTGAGTAATAGTCTTGCACCAGTGATTTGATATGGCAAATGACCAACCTACTAATGGCGCCATTAAAAAGCACACTTGTTATTTCTATAAAATGTATATTTATATTATTAATAAGATTTATCCAGATTTTAAAACCATTTCTAATATAGTTACTCATGAAATAGTGTGGAGGTTTTTACCTTTGTTTTTTGCTTTGTTTTGCAAAAAAAGGCCACGACTTAAGAGAATGTAGTATCTTTTCATAATATTAATAATAATATTAAGCTTAACTACCTACTATTAATATTAATAAAGGCCATAAGTATCTATTATTTTCCTGTATAAAAGTAGGTGAATTTACTCTCATCCCCTAACACTAATCCAAACATAGGATAAGGAGCAATTTACCTCCCCTGCTTTTTTGTATATACATTGGAAATATGTCCTCTCTAATATTGAAAGGAAGTAAAACCTCTTCTGCTCTAATTATGACTCTGCATTAGAATACTCTGGGTCTGAAGTTAGTTGTTAATATATAGGCATTTCTCTATAAACTACTGAGTGATTGAATAAAAACATTTCCTCAGAAAAGTGCTCAGGGAACCACTCATGGTTAACTGTACTAAATATTTAATTATCATATTTAATCCTCATAAGCAATGTCCTCATTTTATTAATGAGGTTAAATAACAGCTAAGAAGCAATAACCAAAAGAAAATTGAGATCTACCAGACTCCAAAGCCTATGATTCTAAATACTCTTATATATTGCCTCTACTAATAAATAGCTACCATTTACTGAGTGCTTACCATGTGGCATATATTGTGCTGTGTGTATATATAAAGTAAATTTTGTGTAATCCTCACAACAACCTTGATGGAGAAAGTACTATTAGTACCATTTTATACTTGAAGAATCTGGGATTAATGCAGATTAAACTTGTCCAGGGTCAAGCAGCTAGTGAGTACCAGGACAAAGATTCAAACCCAGACTCAAAAGCCCACATTTTTCATTTTTAGTTTAATGTTTCCCAAATTGTGGAATACAACTTGGTAGTTGTTCAGCAGAAAAAAATTAAATTTGATAATTTGATAAGCACTTGCAAAATCATATCTCCTTTTAGGAATTTTGCATTTCATAGCATATGTTAAAAATTCTGAGAAATCATATGGCAAGCAATCCAATTTACTTTTATAGAATTCAAAATTTCTCACATTTATTAGATTACAGATCCTTTTTATTCCATGAATATCATTAGTGATTAAAGGAACACAGTTGTTTGATAATGCTGTACCACACTAAATGTTGTACCACACTAAACTGTGTCAGGTGTTATTTGATACAAAGATTCTATTAAGGGATACCTATCAGATGGATTCTTATAAAAGAAATAAATGACCATGTACTTGAAATGTCCTCATACTTAAAGAAAGCATTAATAAAAAATAACAAATTATGGATACATAACTTGGATGAATCTCAAAGGCATTCTGCTGAGTGAAAGAAGCTAGGCTTAAAAGGTTACATGATATATAACCACATATATGTAACAGTCTCCAAAAGGCAAAACTATAGTGATGGAGAACAGATCAGTGGTTGCCAAGGGTTAGGAGTTGGGGAGAGGAGTGACTATAAAGGGACAGAAAGGGAGAGTTGTGGGAAATGATGGAAATATTCTTTATTTTTATTGTGGTAATTGTTTTAGAAATCATACATGTGTTTAAAAACATGAAACTGTATACCAAAAGAAAAATAGTTAATTTTACTGTATGTATAATTTGTAAAATACATAAAGAAAACAGCATTAAAAGTTTGTTCCAATGAAGGCAACAAGATTAAACAAGTTGTGTAACATAATATAATAAATATTAAATGCTAACATATATTGAGTATTTATAATATTCTAGGCATCGCATGCAGAATTTTACATGCATTCTTTTATTCAATCTTTATAACATCCCAATGAGATAACTACTATTATTATCTCTGTTTAACAGATGGGTATATTGAGGCTTGGATAACTTAATTATACATAAAGCCTATCAGTAGGCTGCCATAATAGGAACAGATTAAAAGATCAGCAGAAAATAATTTTCTTTAGCTTAAGAGAACCTAATAATTCTAGTGGTAGTCAGTATATAAATCAATATTCCTATCTTGAAGAGGATAAAATTATTAAGCCTAGAGGCCATCTTAGTTGGAGTGTCAGTAAGCAAAATGGTGATTGGGGATAAATGATTCCCATATACATAGCTGTTTATCCCTGGAAATGTAAAGCAAGCCTGCAATCGGCTGGTCTGACATAAAACCGAGAAGAAAACACATCCTTACATGTGCTACCTATGCAGTCCAGTAAGAGACCCTATTGATGCAGCTTATATGGTAGAGCTTTTCCTAAGGTTCCTGTTTCTGTGTCAGCCATCCTGACTTTTAACTGTACAGTTTCTGCTGTGCAATAATTGGAGCAGGGATATAGCTATATAATTCCTAACTGTGGCCCATTTTGCTGTGGCAATAAATTTTGGTATTCTTAACCTCACTGCCCCTCTGCTTTTTAACCTCCTTGTGTGCTAAGCTCCAGAGGTAATAAAGTAGTAATCACAAAAAATAGAAGCAATGTACTAATGTACACAAGTAGGTGGGATGACAGTAATCATCATCAATAATATGATTACTTCACATTACAAATATGAAGAATTTACACATAGTTGTATTATTGACTAGCAAAAAATTAAGAATACTTGAATAATTTTAACAATATGAAATAATGCTGACAGTAATAATAGTAACATATCTATTAAGAAACCCACTATGTGTCTTCATCAAACTGAGGACATTACAGGCTGTATCCATTATTTCATTTAATTCTCATGAATATCATAGTGAGATAGGTATTATTGATAAGGAAACTAAACTTTAAGAGAGTTAATTAAACTTTGCAAGGTCACACAACTGTCTTACTTCAAAGCCAATGATTTTAATTATTATTTTACACTGCCTTAACTTGAGTTTTTGATTTCTAAAAATATGTTCTCTTCACTTTCATCTCTTCCTCCCTTTGCTTGGCAACATCTGATCATCCTTAAAGTCCCATCTCAGGCATCTCCTTGCCAAAGAATTTTCCTGATCCCTCTCTTCATGGTTTTCCTCCCTACTCCCCTCAAGGCTGGGTTAGGTGCTCTTTTTCTGTGCTCCCATAGCATATCTCTATAAAAGTAACTTCCATGTTGTATAGAAACCACTAGTTTATGTCCTTGCCTCTACTGCTAGAACATAACAAATTCAAAAGCAAGCAGTAATCTTATTTCAGAACATCAAACAAATCGCATATCTTATTTCAGAATATCAAACAGATCGCATAGTACATGGTATATAGTAATAACTACTAAATTATACTATATATTATATAGCATATTATACTATAGTATATATACATTATACTACACATTATATAGCAATAACTACTATAGCAATAACTACTAAATGTTGTTTTGATTGAATTAAACTGAATACTGTTAAGAATCCAACAGAAATACAAATTTTAAAGACCTCCGAGCAATAAAATAGATGTCATAAAGTCCATGCATGTATACATTGTCATGGAAGAACTTCTCAGGTATCATATGGATCTATTTGCTCTCATTTTACAAGTTTGGCTTTCAAGTTTCTTAGTCTATAGAAAATCAAAGATTGGATACTAGTAGACAACACAATAAAAATTATAAGAAATCCTCGTGGCTCAAAACTGAAGGAAAGAGAAACAATTTTTAAAAATATATAAAAGTGAAGCAGAATCTGGGCCAGCAAGATGGCCAAATAGGAACAGCTCTGGTCTGCAGCTCCCAGCGAGATCAACACAGAAGGTAAGTGATGTCTGCATTTCCAACGGAGGTACCTAGCTCATGTAACTGGGAATGATTAGACAGTGGGTGCAGACCACAGACGGTGAGCAGAAGCAGGGTGGGGCATCACCTCACCCAGGAAGCACAAGGGGTCAAAGAACGTCCTCCCCTAGCCAAGGGAAGCCATGAGGGAGTGTGCTGTGAGGAACAGTGCATTCTGGCCCATATACTACGTTTTTCCCATGGTCTTCACAACCCGCAGACAAGGAGATTCCCTCCAGTGCCTACGTCATCAGGGCCCTGGGTTTAAAGTGCAAAACTGGGCAGCCATTTGGGCAGACACCGACCTAGCTGAAGGGCTTTCTTTTCATACCTCGCTGGCACCTGGAATGCCAGCAAGACAGAACCATTCACTTCCCAGGAAAGGGGGATGAAGCCAGGGAGCCAAGTGGTCTAGCTCAGTGGATCCCAACCCCACAGAGCATAGCAAGCTAAGATCCACTGGTTTGAAATTCTTGCTGCCAGCACGGCAGTCTGAGGTCGATCTGGGAAGTGCCAGCTTGGTTGGGGGAGGGGCATCACC
Organism: Hylobates moloch; assembly: GCF_009828535.3. Lineage (NCBI taxonomy): Eukaryota > Metazoa > Chordata > Mammalia > Primates > Hylobatidae > Hylobates > Hylobates moloch. The sequence continues at coordinate 40,554,655 of NW_026652279.1, forward strand.
ATTACTGAGGCTTGAGTAGGTGGTATTGCCCTGACAGTGTAAACAAAGCCTTCAGGAAGTTCGACCTGGACAGAGCCCACCACAGCTCCACAAAGAGAATGTAGCCAGAGGGCCTCTCTAGATTCCTCCTTTCTGGGTAAGGAATCTCTGAAGGAAAGGCAACAGCCCCAGTCAGGGGTTATAGATAAAACTCCCATCTTCCTGGGACAGAACACCTGGCGGGGGGTGGCTGTGGGCGCAGCTTCAGCCGACTTAAACATTCCTGCCTGCTGGCTCTGAAGAGAGCAGCAGATCTCTCAGCACAGTGCTCGAGCTCTGCTAAGGGACAGACAGCCTCTTCAAGTGGGCCTTTGACACCCATGCCTCCTGACTGGGAGACATCTCCCAGCAGGGATGGACAGACACCTCGTACAGGAGAGCTCCAGCTGGCATCTGGTGGGTGCCCCTCTAAGATGAAGCTTCCAGAGGAAGGAACAAGCAGCAATCTTTGCTGTTCTGCAGACTCCCGTTGTGACACCCAGGCAAACAGGGTCTGGGGTGAACCTCCAGTAAACTCCAGCAAACCTGCAGCAGAGGGCCTGACTGTTAGAAGGAAAACTGACAAACAGAAAGGAATAGCATCAACATCAACAAAAAGGACGTTCACACAAAAACCCCATCCAAAGGTCACCAAGACCAAAGGTAGATAAATCCATGAAGATGAGAAAAAAAGTATAAAAAGGCTGAAACTTCCAAAAACCAGAAAGCCTCTCCTCCTCCAAAGGATCACAACTCCTCGCCAGCAAGGGAACAAAACTGGATGGAGAATGAGTTTGACAAATTGAAAGACGTAGACTTCAGAGGTGGGTAATAACAAAATCCTCTGAGCTAAAGGAGCATGTTCTAACCCAATAAAAGGAAGCTAAGAACCTTGAAAAAGGTTAGAGGAACTGCTAACTAGAATAACCAGTTTAGAGAAGAAGATAAATGACCTTGGAGCTGAAAAACACAGCACATGAAGCATACACAAGTATCAATAGCCAAATTGATCAGTGAAAGAAGGGATATCAGAGATTGAAGATGAACTTAATGAAATAAAGCGTGAAGACAACATTAGAGAAAAAAGAATGAAAAGGAATGAACAAAGCCTCCAAGAAATATGTAACTATGTGAAAAGACCAAACCTACGTTTGATTGGTGTACTTGAAAGTGATGGGGAGAATGGAACAGAGTTGGAAAACACTCTTCAGGATATTATCCAGGAGAACTTCCCCAACCTAGCAAGACAAACCAACATTCAAATTCAGAAAATAAAGAGAATATCACAAAGATACTCCTAGAGAAGAGCAACCTCAAGACACATAATCATCAGATTCACCAAGGTTGAAATGAAGGAAAAAATGTTAAGGGCAGCCAGAGAGAAAGGTCGGGTTACCCACAAAGGGAAGCCTATCAGACTAATACCAGGTCTCTCTGCAGAAACCCTACAAGCCAGAAGAAAGTTGGGGCCAATATTCAACACTATTAAAGAAAAGAATTTTCAAACCAGAATTTCATATCCAGCCAAACTAAGCTTCATAAGCAAAGGGGAAATAACATCCTTTACAGACAAGCAAACGCTGAGAGATTCTGCCACCACAAGGCCTGCCTTACAAGAGCTCCTGATGAAAGTACTAAATATGGAAACAAAAAACTGGTACTAGCCACTGCAAAAACATACCATATTGTAAAGACCATAGACACTATGAAGAAACTGCATCAACTAACAGGCAAAATAACCAGCTAGCATCATAATGACAGGATCAAATTTACACATAACAATATTAACCTTAAATGTAAATGGGCTAAACGCCCCAATTAAAAGACACAGACTGGCAAATTGGATAAAGAGTCAAGACCCATTGGTATGCTGTATTAAGGAGACCCATCTTATGTGCAAAGACACACATAGGCTTACAATAAAGGGATGGAGAACTGTTTACCAAGCAAATGGAAAGAAAAAAAAAAAGCAGGGGTTGCAATCCTAATCTCTGATAAAACAGTCTTCAACAAAGATAAAAAAAGACAAACAAGGGCATTACATAATGGTAAAGGGATCAATACAAGAAGAAGAGGTAACTATCCTAAATATAGATGCAACCAATACAGGAGCACCCAGATTCATAAAGTAAGTTCTTAGAGACCTACAAAAAAACTTAGACTCCCACACAATAATAGTGGGAGACTTTAACTCCCCCACTGTCAATATTAGACAGGTCAATGAGACAAAAAATTAACAAGGCTGTTCAGGACTTGAACTCAGCTCTGGACCAAGTGGACCTAATAGACAACTACAGAACTCTGCACCACAAATCAACAAAATATACATTCTTCTTAGCACCACAATGCACTTATTCTACAATTGACGACATAATTGGAAGTAAAACATTCCCCAGCAAATGCAAAAGAACAAAAATCATAACAGTCTTTCAGACCACAGTGAAATCAAATTAGAACTCAGGATTGAGAAACTCACTCAAAACCACAAAACTACATGGAAACTGAACAACCTTCTCCTGAATGACAACTGGGTAAATAATGAAATTAAGGGAGAAATAAATAATTTCCTTGAAACCAATGAGAACAAGGACACAATGTACCAGAATCTCTGGGACACAGCTAAAGCAGTGTTTAGAGAGAAATTTATAGCACTAAATGCCCACAGAAGAAAGCAAGAAAGATCTAAAATTGACACCCTAACATCACAGTTAAAAGAACTAGAGAAGCAAGAGCAAACATATTCAAAAGCTAGCAGAAGACAAGAAATAACTAAGATCACAGTAGAACTGAAGGAGATAGAGACATGAAAAACCCTTCAAAAAAATCAATGAATCCAGGCGCTGGATTTTTGAAAAGATTAACAAAATACATAGATAACTAGCGAGCCTAATAAATAAGAAAAGTGAGATGAATCAAATAGACACAATAAAAAATGATAAAGGGGATATCATCACTGATCCCACAGAAATACAAACTACCATCAGAGAATACAAGCACCTCTATGCAAATAAACTAGAAAATCTAGAAGAAATGGATAAATTCCTAACAACATATACCCTCCCAAGACTAACCCAGGAAAAAGTCAAATCCCTGAACAGACAAATAAGTTCTAAAATTGAGGCAGTAATTAATAGCCTACCAACCCAAAAAAGCCCAGGACCAGATGGATTTACAGCCGAATTCTACCAGAGGTACAAAGAGGAGTTGGTACCATTCCTTCTGAAACTATTCCAAACAATAGAAAAAGAGAGACTCCTCCCTAACTCATTTTATGAGGCCAGGGTCATCCTGATACCAAAACCTGGCAGAGACACAACAACAACAACAAAATTTCAGGCCACTATCCCTGATGAACGTCAATGCAAAAATCCTCAATAAAATACTGGCAAACCGAATACATGAGCACATCAAAAAGCTTACCCACCACGATCAAGTTGGCTTCATTCCTGCGATGCAAGCTGGATTCAACGTATGCAAATCAATAAACATAATCCATCACATAAATAGAACCAATGACAAAAACCACATGATTATCTCAATACGTGTGGAAAAGGCCTTTGATAAAATTCAATACCCCTTCATGCTAAAAACTCTCAATAAACTAGGTATTGAAACATATTTCAAAATAATAAGAGCTATTTATGAGAAACCCACAGCCAATATCATACTCAATGGGCAAAAGCTGGAAGCATTCCCTTTGAAAACCAGCACAAGATAAGGATGAGGTCTCTCACCACTCCTATTCAACATAGTATTGGAAGTTCTGGCCAGGGCAGTCAGGCAAGAGAAAGAAATAAAGGGTATTCAAATAGGAAGGGAGGAAGTCAAATTGTCTCTGTTTGCAGATGACATGATTGTATATTTAGAAAACCCCACTGTCTCAATCCAAAATCCCCTTAAGCTGATAAGCAACTTCAGCAAAGTCTCAGGATACAAAATTAATTTGCAAAAATCACAAGCATTCCTATACACCAATAACAGACAAACAGAGAGCCAAATCGTGAGTGAACTCACATTCTCAATTGCTACAAAGAGAATAAAATACCTAGGAATACAATTTACAAGGGACGTGAAGGACCTTTTCAAGGAGAACTACAAACCACTGCTCAAGGAAATAAGAGAGGACACAAACAAATGGAAAAGCATTCCATGCTCATGGATAGGAAGAATCAATATTGCGAAAATGGCCACACTGCTCAAAGTACTTTATAGATTCAATGCTATCCCCCTCAAGCTACCATTGACTTTCTTCACAGAATTAGAAAAAACTACTTTAAATTTCATATGGAAGCAAAAAAGAGCCTGTATAGCCAAGACAATGCTAAGCCAAAAGAACAAAGCTGGAGGCATCATGCTACCTGACCTCAAACTATACTACAAGGCTATAGTAATGAAAACAGCATGCTTCTGGTACCAAAACAGATATACAGACCAATGGAACAGAACCGAGACCTCAGAAATAACTCCACACATCTACAACCATCTGATCTTTGACAAACCTGACAAAAACAAGCAATGGGGAAAGGATTCCCCATTTAATAAATGGTGGTGGGAAAACTGGCTAGCCATATGCAAAAAACTGAAACTGGATCCCTTCCTTACACCTTATATAAAAATTAGCATCAGATGGATTAAAGACTTAAACTAAAGAACTAAAACCATAAAACCCTAGAAGAAAAGCTAGGCAATATCATTAAGGACGTAGGCATGGGCAAACACTTGATGACTAAAATACTAAAAGCAATGGCAACAAAAGGCAAAATTGACAAATGGGATCTAATTAAAGTAAAGATCTTCTGTACAGCAAAAGAAACTATCATGAGAGTGAACACGCAACCTACAGAATGGGAGAATATTTTTGCAATCTATCCATCTGACAAAGGGCTAATATCCACAATCTACAAGGAACGTAAGCAAATTTACAAGAAAACAACAAACAACCTCATCTAAAAGTGGGCAAATTATATGAATAGACACTTCTCAAAAGAAGACATTTATGTGGCCAACAAACATGAAAAACAGCTCATCATTACTGGTCATTAGAGAAATGCAAATCAAAACCCCAATGAGATACAATCTCATGCCAGTTAGAATGGCGATCATTAAACAGTCAGGAAACAGGCCGGCGTGTTGGCTCACTCCTGTAATCCCAGCGGTTTGGGAGGCTGAGGTGGGTGGATCACAAGGTCAAGAGATGGAGACCATCCTGAGCAACATAGTATAATCCCATCTCTACTAAAGTAAATACAAAAATTAGCTGGGCATGGTGGCACATGCCTGTAGTCCCAGTTACTTGGGACACTGGGGCAGAAGAATCGCTTGAACCCAGGAGGCAGAGGTTGCAGTGAGCCGATATCACACCACTGTGCTCCAGCCTGGTGACAGAGCGAGACTCCGTCTCAAAAAAAAAAAAAAAAAAAAACTTTGAAAACTGGCACAAGACAGGGATGCCCTCTCTCACCACTCCTATTCAACATAGTGTTGGAAGTTCTGACCAGGGCAATCAGGCAGGAGAAAGAAATAAAGGGTTTTCAATTAGGAAAACAGGAAGTCAAATTGTCCCTGTTTGCAGATGACATGATTGTATATTTAGAAAACCCCATCATCTCAGCCTCAAATCTCCTTAAGCTGATAAGCAACTTCAGCAAAGTCTCAGGATACAAAATCAATGTGCAAAAATCACAAGAATTCCTATACACCAATAACAGAGAACCAAATCATGAGTGAACTCCCATTCACAATTGCTACAAAGAGAATACAATACCTAGGAATCCAACTTACAAGGGATGTGAAGGACCTCTTCAAGGAGAACTTCAAACCACTGTTCAACGAAATAAAAGAGGACACAAACAAATGGAAGAACATTCCATGCTCATGGATAGGAAGAATCAATATCATGAAAATGGCCATACTGCCCAATGTAATTTATAGATTCAATGCCATCCCCATCAAGCTACCAATGACTTTCTTCACAGAATTGAAAAAATCTACTTTAAAGTTCATATGGAACCAAAAAAGGACCCGCATTGCCAAGACAATCCTAAGCCAAAAGAATAAAGCTGGAGGCATCACGCTACCTGACTTCAAACTATACTACAAGGCTATAGTAACCAAAACAGCATGGTACTGGTACCAAAACAGATATATAGACTAATGGAACAGACCAGAGCCCTCAGAAATAATACCATACATCTACAACCATCTGATCTTTGACAAACCTGAAAAAAACAAGAAATGGGGAAAGGATTCGCTATTTAATAAATGATGCTGGGAAAACTGGCTAGCCATATGTAGAAGGCTGAAACTGGACCCCTTCCTTACACCTTATACAAAAATTAATTCAAGATGGATTAAAGACTTAAATGTTAGACTTAAAACCATAAAAACCCTAGAAGAAAACCTAGGCAATACCATTCAGGACATAGGCATGGGCAAGGACTTCATGTCTAAAACACCAAAAGCAATGGCAACAAAAGCCAAAATTGACAAATGGGATCTAATTAAACTAAAGAGCTTCCGCACAGCTAAAGAAACTACCATCAGAGGGTTGGGCATGGTGGCTCACGCTTGTAATCCCAGCACTTTGGGAGGCCGAGGTGGGTGGATCACGAGGTCAGGAGATCGAGACCATGGTGAAACCCCGTCTCTACTAAAAATACAAAAAATTAGCCGGGCGTGGTGGCGGGCACCTGTAGTCCCAGCTACTCGGAGAGGCTGAGGCAGGAGAATGGCGTGAACCCAGGAGGCAGAGCTTGCAGTGAGCCGAAATTGCGCCACTGCACTCTAGCCTGGGCGACAGAGCGAGACTCCGTCTCAAAAAAAAAAAAAAAAAATGCCATCAGATGAAAGGCAACACAGAAGGGAGAAAATTTTGCAAATACTCATCTAAGCGAACTTAAACAAATTTACAAGAAAAAAACAAACAACCCCATCAAAAAGTGGGCAAAGTATATGAACAGACACTTCTCAAAAGAAGACATTTATGCAGCCAACAGACAGATGAAAAAAATGCTCGTCATCACTAGCCATCAGAGAAATGCAAATCAAAACCACAATGAGATACCATCTCACACCAGTTAGAATGGCCATCATTAAAAAGTCAGGCAACAACAGGTACTGGAGAGGATGTGGAGAAATAGGAACACTTTTACACTGTTGGTGGGACTGTAAACTAGTTCAACCATTGTGGAAGTCAGTGTGGTTAGTCCTCAAGGATCTAGAACTAGAAATACCATTTGACCCAGCCATCCCATTACTGGGTATATACCCAAAGGATTATAAATCATGCTGCTATAAAGACACATGCACGTGTATGTTTATTGCAGCACTATTCACAATAGCAAAGACTTGAAACCAACCCAAATGTCCATCAATGATAGACTGGATTAAGAAAATGTGGCACATATACACCATGGAATACTATGCAGCCATTAAAAAGGATGAGTTCATGTCCTTTGTAGGGACATGGATGAAGCTGGAAACCAT